>NC_090319.1:244469107-244772138 GCF_040869045.1 Eurosta solidaginis | reverse complement strand
CGTACTATGATCCGGGGTGGAGTTGCCTAACAACCGGATGCCATTAACCATAAAATGGATGGAGCTTGATACACTCCTACCTTACCAAGGTAAGGACTTGTAATTGAATCGCCCGATTACAAGCAAATTGGTACCAAACGATTCGGCAAAGAAGTGTTGAGAGAAGACAACATGGAGCCGATAGTTTGGGCCATTGATCATGCAGTAGATCCGTGTTTGACACCGTAGAGTTAGGTCTACAAAGACAGGTATCTGCGTTATAATTCACCATCAACATACATCTCCCATACAACCGATCGTTCAGACATGACGATTTTGGTCATTCCTGCCGCAATTTAGAAAGTATAAACATGAAACTCGGTGATATATATCCTAATATATCATAGAAGATTTCCTGTAAAAATCATTTCGATCGGAACTATATTAAATATATATCCCATACAACCGATCGTTCAGATAAGGGGGTTTTTTGCCATTTTTTTATATTTATCTTAAAATCGTTTAGGTATGTACATCTGTTCACTATATATTTCTTATCTTATACAGCGCATTATTTCGAGATTACGAATGGGATAAGATTATTGTTCAGCCCCATTCATGAAAGGTATGAAGTCTTCGGCACATCTACAGGGCCGGATTAACAAGTAGGCATTTCCTAACACAGAAATAGCTCTTCGGATTTTGTTAATAATGATCACAAATTGTTCTGCCGAGTGGTCGGCAGGCGTCGGTTCAATTTAGGAACGAAATTTCTAAACCTAGAAAAATTAAACAGGGTTCCACAGGGTGGTGTCCTATCCCCGCTTCTATTTAATTTTTACATATCAAAACTCCCTTCCCCACCAGAAGGAGTTACAATCATTTCCTATGCTGACGACTGCACGATTATGGCTACAGGACCTGGCCCTTCAATTGATTAATTAGTTTCTAAAATAAACAGCTTTCTCCCCGATCTTTCCAGTTTCTTCACCTCGCACAACTTGGCATTATCACCGACAAAATCCACGGCCACCCTGTTTACGACGTGGAAGAAACAGATGTCGCAAATATTGGACGTACGCGTAGATGGTGTTACACTACCGAGTGTCAGTCACCCAAAGATCTTAGGGTTCGTTCGATAATACTGTAACCTTCAAGGCTCATGCCACCGATATTGTTTCTAAAGTACAAAGTCGTAACAAAATCCTCAAGTCGCTTGCCGGGGGAAAGATCAAAAAACGTTGCTAACCACCTACAAAGCAATTGGCCGGTCGCTCATGAGCTATGCGTTACCAGTCTGATCGCCTGGTCTTAAAAGTACACTCTGGAAAAGGCTACATACCTGTCAAAAGGCTGCAATCAGAACTGCCACCGGATGTCTTCTTATGACCCCCGAACACCATCTACATAGTGAGGCCAAAGAGCTCAATATTAAAGAGCAAAACGAAATGCTGAACAAGCAGTTCTTGCTTAATTGTCACAAACCAGGACATCCTAGCAACCAACTGTTTGATTTAGCGCCGCCTCCACGGTGATTGGTGGAACATCTCCTAAAGCACTATGACGAGATCCGGCACCTGCCAACATAGCCGTTTGATCCAGGCAAGCATAAGCAGGCCCTTAGCCAAATCCACACAGAATCGGTAAACGCCTTTATCAGAACGCGCCCGGTGAACCCCGTTATTAATATGAAATATCCCACCCTTGCAGAAGAAGAAAGCACACTACCAAGGGAGACACGAGTCACCCTGGCCCAACTTCGTTCTGGATACTATATCAGGTTAAACTCTTACTTGTCCAGAATCAACCCCGACATACGTGTTGTATGTCCTACATGCGGTGTGTCCCCACACGACACCAACCATCTTTTCAATTGTAATGTGGAACCTACGCCTCCAACATCACCATCCCTATGGTCCGCCCCTGTGGAATTTGCCAGCTTCCTTGGACTCCCGTTAGAGGACTTTGATGACAATTTTGTGAGTGGTCGTGCCCATTGAATGGGGCGAAGCACTGTTAACACAACAACAACAACCAAATACATATATAGACCAGGGTATCTTTCGAATATGTTTGTACAATATTGACCCAAATTGAAGCTGCTTATAAGGCTTTAACAAAAATGTTTTGAGATATATTAATTCGTTTCCGAGATATAGTTCAAAATCTGGAGCTGGGGTACCCCTGAAAGTTGTTTTAGATATGGTTATCAAATGCAAGGTACTCATGGGTATATTAACAAAGGATGAATTTTATTAAAATGTTTACCAGGGATATCTCAAAAATGTGTTTTTATAATACAAGCGTGAAATGAAAGATCAGAGCAACGAATTTTTCATATGGTTGTGTTTGGTGCAATATCCTTTTTTACGGGGTATATTTCACACCGTTGAGTGATTAGATCGCCAATAGGGGGGCACTGTCATCGAAATATTTCTGAAAATTCTGATTTGGGCTTGTTTCGTTCACATCTCTACATATTATAACCGCCCGACATCAATTTCACTAAGAACCATTTTTGCTTCGTGACCCGCTGTTAACTTTGTTTTATTTAAAGTTACAACTGTAATTTTTGCTTTTTGTTCTCATTCAAAAGTGGTATACTACTTTCAGTTGTCAATAATTGAATATAATACGAGTGTTATTTGTTATCGGTTTGTATCAAGCCTGGTATCAGTTTGTTACCGACAAGTTATCGAAGTTTTATAGGTTTGTTATATATAGCAAAGTTATCGATGACTCATATATTTGTTATTAAGCACATGCGAAAAAAGTTTATCGCCGATAATACATCGTTAACCCCTCGATAACAAGCCCATGAGAAACCAATAACAACCAGATGACTCGACAGTAACAATGCAATAAAAGGCCGATATCTCGACAATAACAAACTGATAACTCGATGAGATTGTGGCTATCGATAACAAACGGTTAACTCATCGATCGATTGTTACCGATAACGAGCTGATGACGCTCATCTCAAAAGTGCTAAAATTATACCGAAATGGCCCTTAACTATTGCCGACTTGGTTCCGATAAAAGTTGCAAAGCGTTTACGAAATAAATCCGAAATAATCCCGATTCATTTGCGAAATTACCTTGCAGATATCTGAACTAGTTCTTACATCATTACAAAAAGGTTTCGAATTTGATAAAGAATGATTTCAAAGTCATTCCGAAAAGATTACAAACGAGTACGAATAGATTCCTAAATATAAAAAAAATACTTTTTGAAAACTTTTCTAAACCGGATCACTACTCAGGAGTGGTTCTGCAAGCGCAGAGAATGTATATCGCCTATAACAATACTCTCTTCATACATTAATTTTGCCGGATGTCATTTCCCAGACCTCGTTTGGAGTCGGCATAAAACACTCAGCTCCCTCCTGTGTGTAGGAAAATAAAAAAAAACAATATACCAAAAACCCGAAATATATCTCCTCAGACAACAAAAAATATAGGATTGACGTTTTTAATGGATTTTTTATAACGATAATAAATAATTTAACTTACAAGTTTTATCGGCGTTCTAAATTTTCAAATAAAAAGAAAATCCAGTTTTCTTAAAAGTATTACGGAAATTTATCGGCTATAGTTAGGTTTTATTTATCATGTATTCCGTTTTAGTTTAGGCAACGTTAACTTTTTATTCTTATTTACCATAGGGACAAGGCTTATTTTTGGCGTAAATAAACCTAAAACACGGCGTTCTTATAAGGCTTATGGTGTACCTTATTTACCTATACTAAGGTTTATCTGACAGGAGTGAAACCAGTATTATTTATTGCTTACAATCGCTTATGCCAGTTTTTGCTGGGATCATTCTCCGATCTTTGTTCTTTGGATGATATCTATATGTATAGAAAAATATTGTTTTAATGTTTGTTGGGTATATATGAACATGTACATACATATGTACATATATGTCATCCAAGGAACTCCGCCTGATAAATTAGCTAAAACACCAATTGTGTTTTTACTTGGGTGATTTGTGCTCCGACTCAATGACATACCAGAAGCAACTGAATTTTTTAACTTTAAATGATTTCCCCCACAACTTAAAAATTTTCACACTGGTTGCGGTGTCTTTCTCACATTAATATTGTTTTTTTTTTTCAGCACATCAAGTATTTGCTGTTCTTAAATGGGCTCCACATTTCAATGCTTTTCTGGTGGTTTAGTCACTCAACAACAATCACCCATCATCCTCAGTCACTCATCTTATCATCACTCCATGAAATGTAAATTGGCAAATCCCTCATCAAATAATGTCGCCATTTTGATATTGTTTCCTCAGTACGTTTTCTCTTCCATCATTAAATTTTTTTTTTTTTTTTATTTCTGGAGATATGTAAAATCCTGCATTCTCCTCTGCTTTGCATTGTTGTCGCTTCAAACTCTACATAAAAACATTTATTCTTTGTTATTTCTTCAACTTTTCATTCTTCCATTGAATTGAAAGTATACGGAGATTGGATATTAGTTTATTTTTTTTTTGTATATCTTTCTACATAAAAGGACACGCACCGCGCCGCATCATGAAAGGATTGATTAATGATTCGTTGATTCTCGCCCTTATTCTCTTTAGTTACACTTAGCCAAGCTATGTAATCCCCGATTGTCTTTTATATTCGTCGTTTTATTTTGTTTGAGCCACATTTTATATTGATCCAAACAAAATTATATTTTAAGTACGAAGTTGGGATTGCAAAAATATTTTTGTAACAAATTTAACATACATATTGTAGTATATTACAGATTACAGTAACGTCTCATGTACAGTAGGCTAACCGTGTATGATTATGTTGCCATGTCGCATAGTGTATCTGACCCTTAAGTTATCCCTTAGCTTACCGTGTGTACTAGCTCTAATGTAAAAGTATCGTAAAGTATCGGATTTTCGATAAGCGTATGTCGACACTAGTTAGGAAACGCGTCATTAGTTCATTCAAATAAACGTTTGAAAAGAGAAGTCGCGACTACAATTCTGCGGACAGAATCTAAAATATTTTTTAAAATGAACCGTACATCGAAGGAAGACATTATTACCGTTCTAACTGGTCTTGGAGTTGATGTGCCGTCAACAGCAACTATATCCCAAATTCGAGAACTATTTAATGCAAGTGGGACTTGTGGTGGTAACTCAACGGCTAACTGATTCCATGTTAAAAGAAACTGGAAGCGTAGATAGAGAGAACGCCAGCGATGGCAATGAAAATTATATTGATGCCAATCAAGATCTTGCTGATACCAATGGAAATCCTACTGATGCCGATGAATTTCGAAGTGGACCTGATGTAACTACTTTACAATCAACTGCTGACCCTGATGCATCGCTCGTTCAGCAAATTAATCGTGTTAAACATGAAAGAGAGTTACTTCTGTTGTAACAGGAAGTTAGTAACCTTCGCATGGTGTCACAGCCAGCACCAATCATTCGTCTGGATATGAACGTTATAGAGTCTATGGTTCAGCATTTCAATGGGGACGATACCTACGATGTGCTAAAATTTGTAGAAGATATGGAGGATGCCTTTCAAATTCAACGCTTCGATGACCGAGCACACTTTGTGGGAATTCGCCGCTTGTTAAGTAGCACAGCTAAAGTATTTTTACGGACGATAAACGCACACACTCACGAGACTTTACGTGATGCACTAATTGAAGAGTTTGGTCGGAAGTATTCGACAGATGAAGAGCATACTCAACAATTAAAAATAGTGATGATCTGGTTAAAGTAAACATCGGTGCTATAACCAATAAGTTACTGAAAACCTCTATTTGTGATACATGGGATTATTTTTCTAGTTTGTGTGCCATTGACATTAATAAGAAGAAGATAATATATTCGATATAAATACCTCGCTATGTCCCGATCAACTACATTTTGTTTCGATCCGCTTTTAAATGTGCATATGAAGAAGCTGAGGTAACTACTTCCAGTTCTGATATTTATTGCATGAAAATAGAGCTTACTAAGAATATCCCTATATACCGCGGACCCCGCCGCCTTTCGCATCAGGAACGAATTGAAATCAAAGAAATCATTAACGACCTGTTATCGAGAATAATTATATGCCCCACTAATTCTCCCTATGCTTCCGCAATCGTACCCATACGCAAAAAATCGGGTGAAATTAGAAAATGTGTCGACTATCGTCCTCTTAATAAGATACCGGTAAGAGACAATCACCCCCTGCCATTACCTGACGACTGTATAGAACATTTGGGTGGCAAGCAGTTGTTTACCTTAATGGACCTCAAAAACGGGTTTAATCACATTGTACGAAGATTCAATTAAATATACGTCCTTTGTGACACCTGATGGACAATACGAATATATACGAATGCCTTTCGGCTTAAAAAATGGCCCTGCTATATTTCAGCGATTTGTAAATAATGTTTTACGTGACCTAATTGCTGCTGGGTTACTTTTAGTATACATGGATGATATTTTGATAGCTTCTGTGGATTTTGAAACTTAGGTTCGCACTGTCGTAAAGGTAAGTAAAAGACTTCGTTCTTTCGGTCTTGAACTCAATTTAAAAAAATGTAAATTCGCGCAAACTGAGATAGAATACCTAGGGTTTAAAGCCAACTCTTCAGGAATTTCGCCAAGCAATCGGCATATTGAAGCAATTCAGCAATATCCGATGCCAAGAAGTCATAGGCAGTTAAAAACATGTCTTGGTTTATTCTCGTTCTTCCGTCGTTTTGTGCCGGGCTTTTCAAAACTTGCTTACCCATATTGACTCAACTTATTAAAAAAGATACACCTTTTATCTTTTCTGGAGAATGCCGCCAAGCCTTCCTTACGTTACGTCAAAAGCTCATAGAGTCACCTATTTTAGCCATATTTGATCCAGGGCGAGATACTGAATTACTCTGCGATGCTAGCTCGAAGGGATTTCGTGCTGCGCTGCTGCACAAACAAGATGATTCAAAATTTCACCATATTGCGTTTTTTTTCAAAGACTACGTCTGTATCGGATCTGTATTGATAGCTATAGCCGACCCCGACGTATCATCAGTGACCGAGGCACGTCTTTCATATCGGCCAAATTCAAAGAATTTGTAGAAAAAAAATATACAACATATAATGAACGGAACAATTTAACCGTGTCCTTACTCCCCTAATGGCTAAATCTTGTGAAAAACATGGACATGCAGATTGGCCCATATGTTGCGCAACGCTGAATATATACTAAACAATACTGTCCATATGACTACAAAAACAACACCTTCTATCCTCCTATTTGGCATCGCTCAGCGATGTGAAACTATTGATGAATTAACTGAGTACTTAGACGAGAGTAATGCGGCAGTTACCCACGAACGTACGTAGAAAAAACGTGTCAGCTGACACGACCTATCTTATGAGCGTGCAATGTAAACGAAAACTCACCGACGTGCAACGCCCGTACGTACGTAGCCCCGAAAGTAGAAATCAAAACAATTTTGATTTTTTCCGCAAGAACGTGTCAGCTGATCGCTCTCTCACTAGACAGAGTTACCTAGTAAACTTTTGTGCGCTAATTTTTGACCGTTTCCAATTTTATGCAAAAACGCCAATTAAAGTTTGAAAAATTGTGGAAATAATTCGAAATAATTATGTAAAAGTACTGATTATAAATATTTAATCTATTCATACTGGGCGGCCACCGTGGTGTGATGGTAGCGTGCTCCGCCTATCACACCGTATGCCGTGGGTTCAACTCCCGGGCAAAGCAACATCAAAATTTTAGAAATAAGATTTTTCAATTAGAAGAAAATTTTTCTAAGCGGGGTCGCCCCTCGGCAGTGTCTGGCAAGCGCTCCGATTGTATTTCTGCCATGAAAAGCTCTCAGTGAAAACTCATCTGCCTTGCAGATGCCGTTCGGAGTCGGCATAAAACATGTAGGTCCCGTCCGGCCAATTTGTAGGGAAAAATCAAGAGGAGCACGACGCAAATTGGAAGAGAAGCTCGGCCTTAGATCTCTTCGGAGGTTATCGCGCCTTACATTTATTTATTTTTTTTTTATTTTTAATCTATTCATACTTATTTAATATGTATTCCGGCCTTTTACAATATCAAAAATTAAATTGGAAAAAGTTGATGTTTCCATAAGCATACATGCAAAATAGTCAATGGCAACAGTGCTTATCTGTAAACAATACACACACAAATATGTTATGTACATGTACACAGACGCATACATTGATTCCTACGGGCTTGAAAGTTCGGTCAAACGTGCTTCGTACGACAAACGTCCTTACGTACGGCACACGTCGGTGGGTAACTGCCGCATAACAGAGTAGTTGAGCGTGACTTAAGCTGCAAGTATGCACCGACGTAGGAATCAATGTGTGCGTCTGTGTACATGTACATAACATATTTGTGTGTGTGTATTGTTTACAGCAAAGCACTGTTGCCATTGCCAAGTTTGCAACATTTGAAATTAAAATTTTTCATTGTGCAAATGGCAGAAAAAAATACTGGATAAGAATTTCTAGTTCATTTAATTGTAACCTCCAATTTTATATAATAACTAGCAGACCCGGCAGACGTTGTTCTACCCTAAATTTGGTCTATCTGCATACGTTTTAATAAGTTTTTTCCGTCTAACTCTGCCCTACCCCTCTACACTTTTTTAATCTTTTTATTCACTTCCCCCCCCCCCCCCCCCTCCGTCTTTTTCGCTTCATCTATCTCCATCTTCGTCTCATTCTATCTCTTTCTCAGTCTCCTTCTCTCTTTTCTTTTCTCTCAATTTTTTATCATTCTTCTTCATCTCTTATTGCCCAGAGGGTGGTATGTATTTTGTTCCAGTCCCATTCCGAGTCTCAGTCCCAGTCCCACTCCGAGTTTCAGTCTCAGTCCTAGTCCTAGTACTAATCCCAGTCCCAGTCCGTCTCTGGTATACTTCCCGGAAAAAAGCATCGTAAGTACTAATATAGGCAAATTTATATACGAAAAGCAAGCAAATCGAATAGGACGTATGTAAATGGTATGTTTGTATTATTAATTCTTGTCTTTATTTCTGTTTCGCATGCATATTTATCAGTTTTGCCAGGTTGATGCGACTATATCGAATATCACAATGAACTTTGGAGCTCTCAGCAACAGCTTTCATTTGATATCCACAATACATACACATTCTAGGGGTATCCGGGTCCATGTTTTGTCCTATATCTCGAGACCCTTGTCACTCAGCGGTGTAAAACTTACTCTGTATTATAGCACGCATCAACAGCTTCAATTTGATACCCTTAATATAAAAACACATTCTAGGTGTATCCGGGTCCATGTTTTGGCCTATATCTCGAGACCCTAGTCCGCCAGCGGTGTAAAACTTACTCTGTACTAAAGCACACATCAACAGCTTCAATTTGATACCCATAATGTAAAAACACATTCTAGGTGTATCCGGGTCCACGTTTTGCCTATATCTCCAGACCCTAGTCACCCAGCGGTGTAAAACTTACTCTGTATTATAGCACGCATCAACAGCTTCAATTTGATACCCATAATGTAAAAGCACATTCTAGTGTTATCCTGATCCACGTTTTGGCCTATATCTCGAGACCCTAGTCACCAATAGGTATGAAAACTACCCTGTACTAAAGCATTCATCAACAGCTTCAATTTGATACATACGGGCCCACGTTTTGCCTATATCTCCAGACCCTAGTCACCCAGGGGGGGTATGAAAATTATCCTCTACTAAATCACTCATCAACAGCTTTCATTTGTTATCCATATTGTATAAACACATTCTAGGGGTACCCGGGTCCACGTTTTGGCCTATACCTCGAGACCCTAGTCACCCAGAGGTATGAAAATATCCTGTACTATAGTACTCATCAACAGCTTTCATTTGATGTCCATATTGTATCAACACATTCTAGGGGTACCCGGGTCCACGTTTTGGGCTATATCTCGAGACCCTGGCCTCCCAGTTGTATGAAAATGATCCTGTACTATAGCACTTATCAGCAGCTTTCATTTGATATCCATATTGTATAAACACATTCTAGGGGTACCCGGGTCCACGTTTTGGGCTATATCTCGAGACCCTAGCCTCCCAGTTGTATGAAAATTATCCTGTACTATAGCACTCATCAACAGCTTTCATTTGATATCCACACTGTATAAACACATTCTAGGGGTACCCGGGTCCACGTTTTGATCTCAAGACCCTAGGCACGTAGCGAAAAAAAAGGTAGACGTTGGCCGATTCTCAGACCTACCCAATATGCTCACAAAATTTCATGAGAATCGGTTCAGCCGTTTCGGAGGAGTTAAGCCTCTAACACCATGAGACAAGAATTTTATATAGCTATATACATATAAGTACTATCTCCAACCTCCTCTTCATAATCTACTTTCTCTTAATTAGTTTTTGTTACTTACTCTTACGTAGTTTATAATTTACTTTCTCTTACTTTCATTTAAACTCACTCTCTTTCATAAACCGTTATTTTTAGTTTAATGTTTAAGCTCAATTAGTCGTTAAGAAAAAATATGTGTTCAGTTGGAAAATAAAGGTGCAATAAATCAGAACCAAAAATCCACTACCTTATTGGCGCAGTCGGGAAAAAAAATTTAAGTGTCACGATTTGTTCAATAAACAGTTTAAATGTGCACAATTGTTCGAAGAGAACTAAAATCTACAAATATTTAAATGTTTTTACTAAATCCAACATTAAAAAAAACAAAAAAAAAACAAAAAATAACTGTTAATATTTAAAAAGCTCAAACAAAAAGTGAGTAATTATAATTGGACCATTTTATTAAAACGAAAAATAAATGGACAAAGCTAAACGTTTTATTCAAAAAAGAAATTGAGTCCTCAAAGTTTAAGTTCAACAAAAAATCGAGTGTATTAAATTACTAAAATTTAAATTGTCTATTAAAAATTAAAGACAAAAGAAGAAAATCTGTGCTGCAAAAAGGTGCATAAACTGTATTTGCATAAAAAAAACATACATACATATATGTATGTACCTATTCAAAACCGTTACCAAAAGAGAGAAACTGAAATTAAAAACAAGTAAGGAAGGTTAATTTCGGGTGTAACCGAACATTACATACTCAGTTGAGAGCTATGGTGGCAACATAAGAGAAAATAACCAGGTAGGAAAATGAACCGAGGGTAACCCTGGAATGTGTTTGTTTGACATGTGTATCAAATGAAAGGTATTAAAGAGTATTTTAAGAGGGAGTGTCTATAGTCTATAGGTGGACGCCATTTAGTGATATCGCCATAAAGGTAGATCAGGGTTGACTCTAGAATTTGTTTGTACGATATGGGTATCAAATGAAAGGTGTTAATGAGTACTTTAAAAGGGAGTGATCCTTATTTCCATAGGTGGACGCCGTTTCGAGATATCGCCATAAAGGTGGACCAGGGGTGACCCTAGAATTTGTTTTGTACGATATGGGTATCAAATGAAAGGGGTTAATGGGCATTTTAAAAGAGAGTGGGCCTTAGTTCTATAGGTGGACGCCTTTTCGAAATATCGCCATAAAGGTCGACCAGGGGTGACTCTTGGATACGTTTGTACAATATGGGTATCAAACGAAAGGTGTTAATGAGTATTTCAAAAGGGACGTGGGGTTGTGTTCTACAGTGGACGCCTTTTCGAGATAGCGCCATAAAGGTGGACCAGGAGTGACTCTAGAATGTGTTTGTACGATATGGGTATCAAATTAAAGGTATTAATGAAGGTTTTAAGAGGGAGTGGTGGTAGTTGTATAGGTGGTCGCCTTTTCGAGACATCGCCATAAAGGTGGACCAGGGGTGACTCTAGAATGCGTTCGTACAATATAGGTATCAAACGAAAGGTGTTAATGAGTATTTTAAAAGGGCGTGGAGCTTAGTTCTATAGGTGGACGCCTTTTCGAGATATCGCCATAAAGGTGGAACAGGGGTGACTCTAGAATGTGTTTGTACGATATGGGTATCAAATTAAAGGTATTAATAAGGGTTTTAAAAGGGAGTGGTGGTAGTTGTATAGGTGGTCGCCTTTTCGAGATATCGGCATAAAGATGGACCAGGGCTGACTCTAGAATGCGTTTGTACAATATGGGTATCAAACGAAAGGTATTAATGAGTATTTTAAAAGGGAGTGGACCTTAGATCTATGGGTGGTCGCCTTTTCGAAATATCGCCATAAAGGTGGCCCAGGGGTGACTCTAGAATATGTTTGTACGATATGGGTATCAAATGAAAGGTGTTAATGAGTATTTTAAAAGGAAGTGGACCTTAGTTCTATAGGTGGACGCCTTTTCGAGATATCGCCATAAAGGTGAACCAGGGCTGACTCTAGAATTTGTTTGTACGATATGGGTATCAAACGAAAGGTGATAATGAGTATTTTAAAAGGAAGTGGGTCTTAGTTCTATAGGTGGACGCCTTTTCGAGATATCGCCATAAAGGTGGACCAGGGGTGACTCTGTAATGTGTTTCTACGATATGGGTATCAAATTAAAGGTATTAATGAGGGTTTTAAAAGGGAGTGGTGGTAGTTGTATATGTGAAGGCGTTTTCGAGATATCGACCAAAATGTGGACCAGGGTGGTCGGTCGGGTACCGCTAATTTATTTATATATGTAATACCACGAACAGTATTCCTTCCAATATTCCAAGGGCTTTTGATTTCGCCCTGCAGAACTTTTTCATTTTCTTCTGCTTAATATGGTAGGTGTCACACCCATTTTACAAAGTTTTTTTCTAAAGTTATATTTTGCGTCAATAAACCAATCCAATTACCATGTTTCATCCCTTTTTTCGTATTTGGTATATAATTATGGCATTTTTTTCATTTTTCGTAATTTTCGATATCGAAAAAGTGGGCGTGGTCATAGTCGGATTTCGGCCATTTATTACACCAATACAAAGTGAGTTCAGATAAGTACGTGAACTGAGTTTTGTAAAGATATATCGATTTTTGCTCAAGTTATCCTGTTAACGGCCGAGCGGAAGGACAGACGGTCGACTGTGTATAAAAACTGGGCGTGGCTTCAACAGATTTCGCCCTTTTTCACAGAAATAAGTTATCGTCCCAGAATCTAAGCCCCTATCAAATTTCACAAGGATTGGTAAATTTTTGTTCGACTTATGGCATTAAAAGTATCCTAGACAAATTAAATGAAAAAGGGCGGAGCAACGCCCGTTTTGAAAATTTCTTTTATTTTTGATTTCTCTTTCACCATATCATTACTGGAGTTGAATGTTGACATAGTTTACTTATATACTGTAAAGATATTAAATTTTTTGTTAAAATTTGACTTAAAAAAAATTTTTTTTTTAAGTGGGCGTGGTCGTTCTCCGATTTCGCAAATTTTTATTAGGCACACATATAGTAACAGGAGTAACGTTACAGCCAAATTTCATCATGATATCTGTTTGAGATTGGGAATAATTACCCAGAAGCACCCCTCTGCTAGTGCACAAATACTGCGCCCATCTTATCATACAGTTTCGCATATATTACATTGGTATAATATATAAGTACTGCATAACATATTTACCTACATACCTCTGTACATATCTATCACAGCACAGTTAATTGCACGAGAGTCGCACATTCCATTTCAATTCATGTTTGAGCGACTGTCGTAGTCGCCAACAGCCAACCCTTCTATTTAATAGAACTTAGGCTTAAGAAAACCTAAACATGAATTTAAATGAATTTAGCTGAATTTTATATTGAAGTTTTACATATGTACCTTTTACGTATAAGTACGCATTCTGAATTATTTGCACGTACAAATACGTAATATCATATATTACGTACATATTTATTAAATTTAAGAATTTGAAATGTTTGTATTTTACGCTAACACGCGAGCGTATTTCACCTCTCTGGCAACCCCAACAATGGGTTGACAGATGTGACTATGTACGTACATACATACATTTATATTATTGTTTTGACATTTCTTTTTATTTTTACTTATTCGAAATTTTTCATCCCGTGTGTGACACAAAATTTGTAAAGTCTCTTTAAAAGATATAATATATTAATTGAAATAGTAATTTTCGCTAAAGTTTAAACCCCTAGTTTGCTTTATAAAGTTATAAAGTGTTTTTCCTTTTCGGTTCGAGAAATATTCTCCGTTGTTTTTGTGTGTGCCGCAAGTACCTATCCTAAAATTTAGGAACGCACTCTGCTATCATCGAGGTCGTAGAAAGCCGAATCCACGGAGCGTTAGATTTCCATCCATTCGCTACCATCAACAAAGCTCCGCCACTAGCACAACCATCATAATATCACGACAGCACCGCCGCAGCCATATCCATCAGCTACATCCCACTGCAGAAAAAGCAGGTAAATTGTGCATTAACCACACCCCCTTAACAGTGAGGAAGGGACCATTTGTACTGCCAGCTCTCTCCTCAACAGTGGTCCTTCGACGCCACTAAGGAACCAGCGACAATAAATACCCATTTGCCAAAAAACCGTGAGTATTAAATGAGATAATACAACCCAATCACGAAAAAAATACATATAAACAAAGAAAATTAAGGCAAATTTCATTTTCGAGGATTATTATTTCCCGCCAATAATCCTCATTTCCCGCCAAATTTTCTCAAGTTCCCACTAAAATTGCACATACCATTTCGTATATATATATATATATATATATATATACATATAGCAATAACCCCATATTGCAAAACTCAGTACGGTATATGTGCAAAGCAAAATAAGAAAAACTCAGTAGTTAGCTACAGTGGGCACACTTGCTAAAAGCACCCCTTATATTTTAATGCGACAAATCTCTTAATAATTTTAAATTTCCTCATTTTAAATTAAAATATCTCTTGTCGTTAATTAAATATATTGCACAACCTCTGCTAACTTCTGATTTTTCCCAATTTAAATTAATACAAAACGCAAAAAATATTTTCAAATCTCCATACTTGCGTATACATACATACGGATATACAAAAGAAAGAAAACGACATAAGCGGTGAAATAAAATCTCGTGCACAGTGGTACAAGAGTGGTGCAGTGCGTGTAATAGCACGTTTCTCGTATTAAATTTGCACGCTATAAATTCTCAATCCCCATTAAGAATTTCGATAAGCTACTAATTTCTCTCTCCTCAAAACCTTTACAGTCCAAAAAATCGAAGCTAAATAAGACTCATCTAAGTCACACCGAAAACAAAAAAAAAAAAAACGACATTTTTAGATAATCTCATACGTATCAAAATTATAATAATTTACCCCCGAGATACTTTTTAATACGTATATATACATATATCTCACATAATTTTTCCCACGTATATTTAAACCACCCTCATATACATATATTAAATATAGTGCAAACGCAGCACAGTGGTAAAATTTTCTCAGTCTCACCCTCAAATAAATTTAGCTTAAAAACTTTTTTTTGGTTTTGAAAAGTACTCTCTCTTGCTATTTAACGTGAATATTTTAACGTAACTCCCTCACATAGTTAAAAGCAAATACTCTCTCTTCAAAAAAAAAAAAAAAAGTTTTCTCTCTGAAGTTAAATTTTTTGTTGATTCTCAACTCTAAGCGACATAAAACAAAGCTCAAAAATGAGTGACGATGAAACCAAAAAAGGTGGCTCCAAAACTCAAGGAGTTAAAAAATTTAAAATCTCGTCTGCCCCCAAAAAATTTACATCCGAAACGGACAATTTTTTGGAATATTGTGCTCGGTTTAGGTCGACGTCGCTCCAAGACAACACGGAGTCCTCACTCAAAATAAAAAACGCCAATATAGACAAATTTTGGAATAGAGTCCAAACCGTCTTCGATAAGATTGTCGAAACCCCAGATCAGGACCTGCCCGAAGATTTTCCAACATCTGCTAATAGCATATACAGGTCCTGTCTCATAGCATACGAAGACACAAAAGCCCAGATCGAAGACCAGCTTCAGTTGCTTAAACAAGCAAATGCCCCCGCTCCCCCTACCGTCACAACAGGTCCACCCGATAACTCCGGTATTTCGCTGAAAATCCCTCCCTGCGATACCGAAATATTTTATGGTGGTTATGAAAAATGGCCCTCATTTCGTGACATGTTCACAGCCGTTTATATTAACCATCCCAAACTCTCCCAAGCACAAAAATTGTATCACCTCAGATACAAAACCCAAGGAAAGGCAGCTCAAATAGTCAACCAATTTCCCTTGACTGACGACAACTTTGCCTTAGCGTGGGAAGCCCTAAAGGCCCGATACGAGAACAGACGAGTTCTCGTAGATAACCAAATACGGGCCCTGATGAACTTAAAAACTATCACTACCGAAAACAGTGAAGACATTCAAAGGTTGCAATCGTCGGTAAATAATTGCCTTCAAATTCTCGCCACGCAACAAGTCTCCACAGATAACTGGGACCCCATACTTATTTATCTGGTTACCTCTAAACTCCCAGAAAATACAGTCACGTTGTGGGAGCAATCTCTAACCTCAAGAAGAGAACTTCCCAACTGGTCCCAAATGGACCAGTTCCTCACAACGCGATACGAAGTGGTAGAAAGAGTTGATCAATGGCGCCCAAGTAAAAGTAAATTCACTCCTCCTCAAACTAGGCCACCATTTAAACCCCAACAGTCACATGCGTTTCCAAATAAACCGACCTCCCACACCCAGTCCCATGTGACAGAGCAGCGGACAATGTACAAGTGCGCTATGTGTAAAACCTCATCTCACCCCCTTATAAGTTGCTTCAAATTTAAGAAGCTGTCGACCTCTAATCGCAGAAGGTTTGTGAGAGAAAACAATATGTGTTTCAATTGTCTCTCTCAGTCACACATATTGAAAGACTGTTCCAGTACTCAAACTTGCAATCAATGTCAAGATCGGCACAACTCAGTTCTTCACGAAGACTCATCTCAAGTGCCGAAAAGACAACCATCACGATTGCAAAGGACAGCCTCACAAGCCACGACCACGAATTCCACAGTCTCACCCGGTAATACTCCCGACCAAGCCAATGCTCTGGATGAAAGCCCTTCATGCTCGCAGAAAAGCCAAGTGCAATCGTTTTATTCCGAAAACGATTGTGAAATAATTTTACCCACGGCTATCGTTCCCGTAGAGCATAAAGGAGAACTTTTTAAACTACGAGCTCTTGTGGATCAGGGATCTGAACGAACCTTTATCTCTACCAGAGCCCAAGATAGACTCAAACTCCCATTCAAACCCTCTAGATTTGAAATATCAGGGATGGGCGGCAAGGTAGTTCAGACCTCAAACAAATTGTGCTCTCTGACTTTGGTATCCCCCGATTTCAAAACCAGAATAAGTGCAGAGGCAATAGTATTACCCCGGCTAACAAAAATGCTCCCCTCGCTTAAGCTCACTAGCGAGCTTCAAGCAAAATGGGCACACCTCAACCTCGCAGACTCGAACTGTCACTCCCCCTCGCAAATAGATCTCGTCCTAGGCAGTGATGTAATACCGCAAATCATCCAAAATGGCATTGAGAAACTTTCCCCCCATCTTCTAGCGCAGAAAACCATTTTTGGATGGATTCTGAGCGGTAGAGCTCCTGTGTTGGTAAACGCTTTCTGCATGCAAGTGTCAGAAGTGTCGAACGAAGATCTTCACTCGCTATTGCGTAAATTCTGGGAATTGGAGGAAGTTCCCACCAAACCCCAAATAATCCCAGAAGACGAGTTTTGCGAAAATTTCTATGCAGCCACAACCTCACGCGATGATAACGGTCGTTATATCGTAAGGCTGCCGTTTAAACCCAGCTTCCCAGAGTCAATCTCATTATCCCACTCTCGGTCTTCAGCTCTAAGCCAGTTTCTTGGAATGGAGAGAAGTCTGCAGAAGAAAGGGGATTTAAAGACTCAATATGATAGTGTTCTAGAAGAATACCTCACCCTCGATCATATGGAGGAAACCGGCTCCTATGAAAAATTTGACGGAGGAAAATGCCTCTCATTTTATCTTCCTCATCACGCAGTTGTCAAACCCGAGAAAAAGACATCAAAGGTGCGGGTCGTGTTTAACGCCTCAAAGAAGTCGGCATCTGGACATGCGCTCAACGACGTTCTGTATACCGGCCCTACCCTCCACCCCGATCTGATGCTTCTGATTCTCAAGTGGCGTACCTACCAATTTGTTTTTAACGGAGACGTAGAAAAAATGTATCGTCAAATCATAATGCATGAAGACGACAGAGAATATCAGAGGATCGTCTTTCGCTCATCTCCGAGCGACCCCATAAAAGACTATCGTCTGAAAACAGTCACATTTGGTGTGAACTGTGCCCCCTACCTCGCCATACGTACTCTTCACCAACTGGCCAAAGATGTAGAGGAAACTTTCCCCAAAGCCGTCCCTATTTTGACGAAAGAAACATATGTAGATGACATTCTCTCTGGCAGCCATGAAATTCTCTCTGCTGAAACATCTCTCTCCCAAGTCATCCAAGTGTTGGCGTCAGCAGGATTTCCATTACGGAAGATAACGGCCAATCACCCCAGTATAATAAAAAACATCAAAGAAGAGGACTTGCTAGATACCAATCTTTTGGAATTCGAGAAAGCAAGCAACACCAAAACTCTCGGCATACAGTGGAACGCTCTGACCGACACGTTTTCGTATACAGTGGACTCAATACCCCTCTCGTCCGCTAGTACAAAACGACAAATTCTCTCCTCGGTCGCAAAACTTTTTGACCCCGCAGGGTGGCTTACGCCGATTATGATTCAGGCCAAGATTTTACTCCAAGAGCTATGGATAGACGGAACTGGCTGGGACGAACCAGTGAAGCCCCTCCGCTTCATTAAATGGACGCAGTTCGCAAAAAATTTACCCAACATCTACGATATAAAGATACCTCGATGGGTTGACTGCATGCCGAACCAGCAGGTTGAACTGCATGGTTTCTGCGATGCGTCAGAAAAGGCATATTGCGCCACTATATATCTGCGAACAACCCACGGTGCCACCACATCGTCCCACCTTCTGGTCGCTAAAGGCAAGGTTGCCCTCTTCGCACTACCAGTCTTCCAAGACTAGAACTATGTGCAGCTCTACTCCTTGCCCGACTAATCGCCGTCGTACAATCCCATCTCGAGCTCTCTCTTACAAATCTTTACATGTGGTCTGACTCGGAAATTGTGTTAGCATGGCTCGAAAAGCCTCCCCACGCTTGGAAAACTTTCGTATCCAATCGAACAGCTGAAATTATGGATCTCGTCGGAAGCGCCTCCTGGAAGCATGTAGGCAGTCGCGACAATCCAGCAGACATGGGCACTAGAGGATGCAAACCCATGGACTTGGCAAATTCTTCGCTGTGGTGGAATGGCCCTGCGTGGCTGACCCAGCCCCCCGAAGCTTGGCCAAACCCATCTACCCGCAGCATCAACCCGCCTGAAATGCGCCGAGTCGAAGCACTATACTCAGCTGAAGATGACCCCGATGTATTGGATCGATTTTCCTCATTTCCTCGCGCCCTCAGGGTCATGGCATATGCCTTCAGGTTCATTAATAATCTCAAGGACCGAATTCGAGGCATTAAACACGCTTACACTCCCTCTCTGTCTCATGAAGATCTCCGCAAAGCGAAAAATAAACTTGTGACGTTAACACAAACCCGATATTTTCCTCGCGAAAGAGCATGCTTAGGAAATGCAAAACCCATTGATAAAAGAAGCTCTCTACTAACCCTCAACCCATACCTCGATGAAAATGGGCTCCTCAGGGTTCATGGTAGACTAGTTCATTCGACGTTGACTTACAATGAAAAACATCCCGTTATTATCCCAGAAAAATCAAGATTCGCTGTCCTCTATATACAGTACCTCCATGAACTTCTTCTCCATGCTGAAATATGTCTCATGCAGCAATGCCTCAGACAGGATCTCTATATTCCACGACTTAAACCCCTCATAAAGAGATGCATACATCAGTGCAAAACTTGTACCCTCCACAAGCAGCAAATGCGATCGCAAATCATGGCGGCTTTGCCCCCGGAACGATGCACATATGCTCCGCCTTTCACCACTACCGGTGTCGACTTTGCGGGGCCTTTTCAAATAAAAGCCTCCTTGCTAAGGTCTCACACCTTACTGAAAGGCTACGTGGCCGTTTTTGTCTGTTTCGTGACAAAAGCTGTCCACCTTGAGCTGTGCTCGGACCTAACAACAAATGCCTTTCTCGCAGCATTCGCTCGCTTCGTCGGACGTCGTGGATATCCTGCCACAATGATGAGTGACAACGGCAAAACGTTTATTGGAGCTAAAAGAGCGACGGAAAAAGAGTTCGTTGACTTCATGAAAACTGCCTCTCAAGAAGTAATCGCAAAATACTCTCCCCAGGGCATTAATTGGAAATTCATTCCACCCGGAGCTCCCCACATGGGCGGCTTGTGGGAGTCTGCAGTGAAGAGTTTCAAACTGCACTTCAAGAGGACTGCAGGAGCCCACAAGTTCACATTTGAAGAATTTACCACCCTCTTGGTAAGAATTGAAGCCGTATTAAACTCTCGTCCTATCTCACCTTTATCCCAAGATCCCACAGAGTTTACCGCGCTGACCCCCGGCCACTTTCTCCGAGGTAGCCCCCTCCTCGCTATCCCTGAAGTGGATCACACGGATTTATCTCTTATAAACCGATGGGACAGGGTAAAAAGTTTACATCATCAGTTCAGCAAAAGGTGGAAGGAAGACTACCTAAAGGATCTCCAAAAAAGGCAGAAGTGGAAAAATTCACAACCCGAACCCAAGGTCGGTGAGTGTGTCTGCATTCACGACGACTCACTTCCCCCGACTGAATGGCGCCTTGGACGGATTGAAAAAATACATCCAGGTCCTGACGGCCATATACGTGTTGTTGACGTTCGTACTCAAACCGGCACCCTCACACGACCACTTGTCAAGCTCTGTTTCCTCCCTCAGATTGGAAGCCCACCCTCTCGGGCATCCCCGGAGAATTCGTAGCTACTCTCAAACCACCTCTGACCACTCTTACCACATCACCGTCTCCAATAGTCGTATTTCGCAACATAATGCCAACTGAAACTCCCTGCCTTAACATTTCTCTCACCTAAAAGGCATTTACAACTATACTTTCAGATTGTCATGAATCGCGAGCAGCAACGGGCACCCCGAAACTCCTTGCGGTCAGCAGTGGTCGCGCGCAGCCCGCCGCTGCAAATCGACTACCGACGATGCCGCGTATGTATGCAAACCCACGCTCTTCGCAATTGCAGAGTCTTCAAGCAACTGAAGCCGCCACAACGATGGATTCTCGCGAGGGCGCATAAATTCTGCCTAAATTGCTTGGCGCTATCGCACGCCACAGATGAATGCAGCTCACACGATCGCTGCCGAACTTGCGGCTTACGACGTCACTCTCTGCTACATCGACGGGATGCAACCCCGAGCATCCCACGTCATACCCAGGCACCCCGGCCTGGTCGCCAAGTAGTACCACCTCAGGTACCCTCGGCCCCCACCGTGCGACCCCGTTCTCGCCCAGCTATCTCTCGTTCTCGTCCAGCTACCGACGCACCATCGCCAGCATCTACTACCGCTCGACGCACCATTCGGTGCACTGCTCAAGGGCTGCAGACTGCCACTTTCAGGGGAAAGGTGTCAGACCTCCTCGTGCGCGATGCTTTACGGACTCTTCAAGAGCTGCAAGAGGCTCTAGCCGCTGAACGCGCCTAGGGCGGGGACGATGTTTGAGCGACTGTCGTAGTCGCCAACAGCCAACCCTTCTATTTAATAGAACTTAGGCTTAAGAAAACCTAAACATGAATTTAAATGAATTTAGCTGAATTTTATATTGAAGTTTTACATATGTACCTTTTACGTATAAGTACGCATTCTGAATTATTTGCACGTACAAATACGTAATATCATATATTACGTACATATTTATTAAATTTAAGAATTTGAAATGTTTGTATTTTACGCTAACACGCGAGCGTATTTCACCTCTCTGGCAACCCCAACAATGGGTTGACAGATGTGACTATGTACGTACATACATACATTTATATTATTGTTTTGACATTTCTTTTTATTTTTACTTATTCGAAATTTTTCATCCCGTGTGTGACACAAAATTTGTAAAGTCTCTTTAAAAGATATAATATATTAAATGAAATAGTAATTTTCGCTAAAGTTTAAACCCCTAGTTTGCTTTATAAAGTTATAAAGTGTTTTTCCTTTTCGGTTCGAGAAATATTCTCCGTTGTTTTTGTGTGTGCCGCAAGTACCTATCCTAAAATTAAGGAACGCACTCTGCTATCATCGAGGTCGTAGAAAGCCGAATCCACGGAGCGTTAGATTTCCATCCATTCGCTACCATCAACAAAGCTCCGCCACTAGCACAACCATCATAATATCACGACAGCACCGCCGCAGCCATATCCATCAGCTACATCCCACTGCAGAAAAAGCAGGTAAATTGTGCATTATCCACACCCCCTTAAACACTCACCTATCAATGGTCATTGGGGTTTTGACAGGGCACTGTCCCATAGGTATCCATGCGGTACGTCTCAATATACTGGAAACTCCATCCTGCTGCAGCTGTATGGAGGATGATGAGGTGGAATCACCAAATCACTTTATGCTTGATTTTCCAGCTTTTGCCAGAACTAGGCGAAAGTGCTTCGGTCAAGACTCACTTGAATCTCCCGAGGATATATCCAAAGTTGAGATCGTTATCATTCGGAGCTTAATCGTTGCTACCCAACGATTCTCTAAGTAGCTAGATCTATGTCACCGTTATTTTTGGTGTATGTGGTATCACAACGGACCTTCGTGTTGTTCAAGTGAGCTATCCTTATCAGGGCAGCTACCACCTAACCTATCCTATCCTATCTTCGCCAGTAGCATCGTCATCTTGTATAGCCTGTATGAGTCTATTGGTGGTAACATCCCGTAGTTTATAGCTAAACACCAAGCTACTCGGACTTTGTTTGGTAGTACCATTGCTTTGTGAATTGATGCACCACTGAAGCTGGTACAATGCGTCGTCCCAATCCTTCTCGTTCGTACTACTGCATTTAAGTGAAGCCAAAATTGTTTTGTTTACGCGATCAGCTTGACCATTGGCGCGAGGCGTGCGCACTGCTGTCTTCGCATGATGGATCCCGTAGTCTGTCATGAATTTGCTAAACTCTTTAGAGGTAAAAGCCGTCCCTCTATCCGTTACTAAACTCTGTGGTCGACCATAAGTGGCCATGTATTCACGCAATGTTGTCAGCACTGGAGCTGTCTTCGTATTTCGTAAAGCTTTCAGTACCACATACTTCGTAAACGCACATACAATTACCAAAACGTATGAATTGCCATGCTTACTTTTCACAAATGGTCCGAGGTGATCCAGGTGTACCGTCTGGAAAGGAATCGGAACCACTTCCTTCAGGTGGAGTTGCGCATCTCGTTTTCCGCCCTTGACTTTGTTTAAACAACATTCCGGACAAGCGTCGATGTACGATTTGACGTAAGCTCGCATACGTGCGAACCAAAAGTATTTGCTCAACCGTTCGATAGTCTTCTCTACTCCGAAATGACAAGATCGTGTGACTCGCCATTTAACCCCTTGTGGTACTACTAACAATTTGTTTTTGCCTAGTTTACGGTAAAGTCTAGCACCCTCGACGACGTAATCATCTTTAAGTTGTTTCGCATTATTTCCAGACTTCCCATTGAGGATTTCAATGATATCCTTTAGTTTCTCGTCCTGCCGTTGCATTGCAGCCACCCAGTCATCTGATATGCTAACCACTGTATAAACCGAATCAGCCACTGTCGTTGCCTCACATGATGGCAGAGACGGACATCTACTGAGTCCATCAGCTAAAGCGTTTTTCGTTGCTGCCCTATGTATGCATTTGAAGTCATATTCCTGTAATTTCAGCCACAACCTGGCTATGCGTGGAAACAACGGTGTCGTTGCCTTTGTGGATGCAACCGCGTTGCAATCCGTAACCACCTTAAAATGTTGGCCCATTAAATACGTTCGATATCGCTGTAAAGTTTCCACTATCGCCAGAACTTCCAGCTCATAGCTTGCATAATTTCGCTCAGCGTCGTTACACTGCCTGCTAAAATAAAAAACAGGTCTCCATTGGTCGTTCTCGTTTTGCATTAAAACGCCTGATAAACCTAAAGGGCTTGCGTCGGTATGTACTTCGTGCGGTTTCGTTGCATCGTACATATCAAAAACTGGTTTCGTAGTAATAGCCGTTTTCAAATCGTTAAAAGCCCTGGTTTGTGAATCCTGCCATACAAAATTACTATTTTTACGCAACAATGCTGTTAAAGGTCGTGCTAAGATAGCTAAGATAGGCAGAAACTGACGTACTGCCGTCGAATTCGTTGGCACAGTAAACTCTTCTATTACCTTAGTTTTAATTTCACCTGGTCTGATACCATTTTTGTCGATAATATGTCCAAGAAACTGGACTTCTTTTTCCAAAATCGTGCTTTTAGACGGACGTATTGTTAAGCCTTCGCGTCGGATAACCTCAAGGAATTCCCGTAAAACTTCCAACCCTTCGTTAAAAGTTTGCGTCGCAAGAATTACTTCATCAACATAGTTAATTACCTTATCTCGATGTTTCATTTTTTTAATAACTTTAACGATTACCTCCTGGAAAACCATGGGCGCGTTAACTAATCCAAAGGGCATAACATTGTGCTCGAACAGCCCCTCGTGTGTCAAAAATGCTGTGTATTGTTTGGATTCCTCTGCCATTGGAATCTGGTAATACCCCGATGTCATATCCAGGGTAGTGAAAAACTCGTTGCCTGCGAACCGTGCTAGTTGTTCTTCAACAACCGGCATTAAATAATTTTTCTTCACCGTCACCTCATTAAGTGCTCGAAAATCTATGCACATCCGGTCTTCTCCATTCGATTTCTTAACCAACAAAACCGATGCTGCATGAGGAGAACTACTCGGTCGTATAATACCATTATCTTGCAACTTCCGTAAAATATTTGTTAGTGCTGGCCTTTGTGCAAATGGAACCTGATATCGTTTGCCCAAAATTGGTTTACCCGTTGTAACCTCAATCGACATTTGCGTATTTTTGCACCGCCCAATTTGTTGAATATCTTCTGAAAAACAGTCTTGATACGTTAGTAAACGTGAAACTTCACCTTTCTCCTTGCTCGATATTTGACTTGATAAGTTGAACTCATTTTCGATTAAATTTATTTGTAGTATGTCGTGATCATTTGCTAAGTGATAGCCATACTCCTTCAGAGCATCACGACCCAATAGAATGTCGTATGGTATCATGTCATCACCCACTAGATATAACGTTACCAGTCGTTGAACATTACCCATCACTCCACGTACCTCTAATTTTTCTGATGCGTGTACCTCACATCCACCGAACCCAATGAAACGTTTATCTGTATGTTGTGCGTGCATACCCTTTGCTGCTGTTGTTCGAATTAAGGAACAAACGCTACCTGTATCGATGAAGGCCTCGAACTGTTTACCATCAACAATAAATGTCTTTGTCACTGGTTTATCTCCAGTGTTATCACTATCAATAGCCATCACTGTCGGTTTCACCTTACAATCTTTCGCGTTATGACCTATTTTGGAGCATGAAGTGCATTTTGGTTTACGTTGCGGCTGTGTACATTTAGCCGATATGTGCCCAAAATCGTTGCAGTTATAGCATTTTATTTGACCTGTAGGCTTAACGTTCGTTTTCTGCTCCGTCTTCGGTGATTGTTGCATTGACTGTGCGCTCATGCTTGTTACAGTTGAATTACCTGAACTCTTTAAGCTTCTTAGCGCTGCCAACAAATCACTGCATGTTTTAAATTTGATTGCTGCTAACGTCTTTGACAGTGAAACATCTCCTAGTCCACCAATAATATGCGTAATAATTGACTCTTCGTCAATAGCACCTTGCCGGCCCAACGTTACCATTGTATAGTAATATTCAATAAAATCTTCTGTGTTTTTACGCTTTCGTTTCGCCATCATTTTATGAGTCTCAGCTGCATTTACTGTAGTCGGAAAATCAATATAAAATGCATTCACAAATTCTACCCATGTTCCGTAAACTGGTTGCGCGTCTAACCACATTTTAGCCATACCCTTAAGTTTATGCTGAATCGCAATTAACACCATCGTTTCTTGTTATTTGTGGCACTGTTTAAGCTGCTCTACCTTGTGAATAAACTGTAGTGGTGTAATCGAACTTTTAATTGGATCAAAATCCTGCATAACACCCACCATATCTTGAATCGTCATATGTTTTACCATGGGCACTATATTTTGTTCTTTACCTGAATTATTAATTCCATTACCCTCGTTGTTAATTTGCTGTACCGACTCCATCGTAACGTTGTTATTACAAACCTGACCATTTAAATTCATTGCATTGATGGCTGTTGTTAAATTTAACAAAACATCTTTGAGCCCATTAATTTGCGTTTGGAATCCATTCACGTTCGAACATGAGCTTTCTTCTAACTCTTCTTGGTCGATTTCATCGCTTTGTAATAACTCTTGAAGTTTCGCCACTTTATGCGTTTTTGTTCCGCTCGTTGTCACTCCATTAGCCCTCAGAAGTGCATTTAATTGCGTTTCTTTCAACGATGTAAGTTTCAACATTTTACATTTTATTATTATTTATTAAATATCTTCTATTAAATTTCGTTTGTGCAATAGCGTACTGCACGTCTAGAATCGTCCCCCAAATGTATGTCTCCTTATATACATATGTACGTAGCCTTAACGCTCGTTGCTTTGTGTTGTCATACAATTTAGCTTCTGATTTTGCTTTTCTTTGCAACGTCGTTATTTTTTGAACTGCTCAAATAACACTCCTGCTTGTTGCCGTTTGTCGTTGCAAATAAAAAACACCCAAAAACAACTTATTTGCTGTCGCAGCCTTGCCTTGCTGCTTCAGTGTTGCCAGGTGATGAAAAAAAGAAGCTAAAAAAAGGCCAGAAATTTGTTTGGTTAGTTCATAAATTTTTTTTTTATGTTTTAGTTTACACATTTGTAAATAAAAACTTATAAACATAAATTAAACATAACTTCTTGTTTCAAAACATATCAGGCACATTTTCCTTGACTAGCACATGGAATTACTTTAAATGATTGCATATGTGTATATACACAAAAAAAAATATTACAAACTATTTATTTATATAAAATATTCCCCGTCTGAAAAATCAGAAGAACTTAAGTCTGCGTATAAAGTTTGGCTATTTACCATAGATATGAGATCATCGGTAAGTTCAAAATCGTTACAACATTTAGATAAGCGTTTTAACGAGCATCTAATATTAAGCAGCGCATTAAGCATTTTAATTTATAGTTTGTTCCTTAATTTAGTTTTCAGAATTTTCATGCCACTTTCTTTCAACCTCCGCGTTACTGAGTGGTAATACTAAAAAACTAAATATGAATTCGACAAGTTCTAAAAAAGGTGGTTCGTTTAATGCATTTTTATGTTCTCGGACTTCCGACCAAAATTCCATGGTGTAGTGTACATTTTTCCATTGTATAGTTATAAGTTTTCGCCACTGCAGCTCTATTAATGCTATTTGACTTGAAGAATAACTATACTTCTCTTTTTCAAAGTAAGAAAATACATCTGGCTTTGAAACTTTCAACGAATTTTCAGCAGTAAAAGAATTAATCTTTTGTAGAGAACTCATATTATTAGGTATTAGGTGTTCACAGGAACTATTGAAATTATTTTATTTTAGAAATTATTAAAAATACATTCGGATTAAAAAAGGCTAGAAAAAAGTCACGAAGCTAAACCCAAAATTTCGAGGCTAAAGGCAAAAACAAAAGGCTAAATATAGCCTCGAAAAGGCTAACCTGGCAACACTGGCTGCTTCCCTTAGCTTGTTTTTTTTTTTTTTTTTGAATTTTACTTTGCGTCGTTTGAAAAAAACCAATATCGTTGCTCTAGCAGCGCTGCCTTGCTGCTTTCGTTAGCTCGCTTTGACTTTGAATTTTGCCCTGCGTCGATCGCTCAAAATTTTCGTTGAAAAGTTCTGCCCTGCGCCGTTTGCAAATTCGTACGTTTGCGCTTCCGACTTCTCCGTTGCAATGTGTGTGTGTCCACTCAATGCGTTGTTGCTTCGTTGAGTCTCTGCTCTACGTACGTTTACTTCGTTGTTTGTGCTGTTGTGCACCCGTAAATTTTCTATACACCTATATAGATGTATGTATATACGTTGTAGGCGGCGCTATTTAGTGCTAATAGCTGTGGATATTCTTATCCCACTTCTGAATTTGGCGAATAGCCGAATAAATCAAACACGTATTTAAGAATTTAATATTAATTATTTAATGAAATTAGTTAAAGAAATATAATTGTAATTTAACATGGAAATTTATAAGAAAGAAAACCAAACTTCAATTTTACGTCCGCTTGCTACGGTTGCACGATTCGACTCCCCTTTTGTATTCATTCGTTAGTCTTGTTCGATTTTGTTCTTAATCAGTAGCAAGGTTGCCATCTGTAGTTGACAGTATCCTTCTAATTATTGTATGTACCTGACTGCAATTGACAAATTTTCAAAATATGCGACATATCACAAGTTAAATGACAGAACATGGATTTCAAATATAGAGGCAATAAAGCAAAGAATTTCGTATTTAGGTAAAATGAATAAACTGGTTTTTGACAACGAAAGATGTATATCACATAGTGCAGTAGAGCTATTTTTAATTGAACAAAATATAGAAACTCACAAAACAACACCTTATTTAAAAACAGGCAACTCTGACATTGAAAGGTTGCATGGCGCACTAAACGAACACTTACGAATCATGGAAGTTGATAAAAAAAAATAAATCTCTCAGCTTAGATGATAAAATTTTCGAAATATTTACGTTGTATAACCGCACAATACATACAACGACTCAAAAGAGGCCAATCGATTTCATACAAAAAAATTTTGATAAAGAATATATCGAAAAATTAGGTAAAGAATATGAGCGAAACAAAATTGATAAAATTAACAAAATAAATAAAAATGTAATGGAAGAATGTAGTTATTTAGATAATATTGTGGAGAATAGGCAAATTGCCAAATGTACACCTAAATACAAAGAGCTTAGCAACTATAAGAAAGAAGGCAATTACATATGTAATCGATACATCCAATAAAAGAAATGTGAAATACTACAAATCTCAAATGAAACGCAAATATAAAGGCCAAAATACAGACGGAAGGCCAAAAGCAACAACAACAAAAAATTCCTTGAATCAATACATTGTTATAAAGAACAAGTAAGGAAGGTTAAGTTCGGGTGTAACCGAACATTACATACTCAGTTGAGAGCTATGGTGACAACATAAGGGAAAATAACCATGTAGGAAAATGAACCGAGGGAAACCCTGAAATGTGTTTGTATGACATTTGTATCAAATGAAAGGCATTAAAAGAGTATTTTATGAAGGAGTGCGCCATAGTTCTATAGGTGGACGCCATTTAGGGATATCGCCATAAAGGAGGATCAGGGTTGACTCTAGAATTTGTTTGTACAATATGGGTATCAAATGAAAGGTGTTAAAGAGTATTTTATGAGGGAGTGGGCCATAGTTCTATAGGTGGACGCCATTTAGGGATATAGCCATAAAGATGGATCAGGGTTGACTCTAGAATGCGTTTGTACGATATGGGTATCAAATGAAAGGTGTTAATGATTATTTTAAAAGGGACTAATCCTTAGTTCCATAGGTGGACGCCGTTTCGAGATATCGCCATAAAGGTGGACCAGGGGTGACCCTAGAATTTGTTTGTATAATATGGGTATCAAAAGAAAGGTGTTAATGAGTATTTTAAAAGGGAGTAATCCTTAGTTTCATAGGTGGACGCCGTTTCGAGATATCGCCATAAAGGTGGACCAGGGGTGACACTAGAATTTGTTTGTACAATATGGGTATCAAAAGAAAGGTGTTAATGAGTATTATAAAAGGGAGTAATCCTTAGTTCCATAGGTGGACGCCGTTTCGAGATATCGCCACAAAGGTGGACCAGGGGTGACCCTAGAATTTGTTTGTACAATATGGGCATCAAACGAATGGTGTTAATGAGTATTTTAAAAGGGAGTTGGCCTTAGTTCTATAGGTGGACGCCGTTTCGAAATATCGCCATAAAGGTGGACCAGGGGTGACTCTAGAATGTGTTTGTACGATACGGGCATCAAATTAAAGCTATTAATGAGGGTTTTAAAAGGGAGTGGTGGTTGTTGTATAGGTGGTCGCCTTTTCGAGATATCGCCATAAAGGTGGACCAGGGGTGACTCTAGAATGCGTTTGTACGATATGGGTATCAAATGAAAGGTGTTAATGAGTATTTTAAAAGCGAGTAATCCTTAGTTCCATAGGTGGACGCCGTTTCGAGATATCGCCATAAAGGTGGACCAGGCGTGACCCTAGAATTTGTTTGTACAATATGGGCATCAAACGAATGGTGTTAATGAGTATTTTAAAAGGGAGTTGGCCTTAGTTCTATAGGTGGACGCCGTTTCGAAATATCGCCATACAGGTGGACCAGAGGTGACTCTAGAATGTGTTTGTACGATATGGGTATCAAATTAAAGGTATTAATGAGAGTTTTAAAAGGGAGTGGCGGTAGTTGTATATGTGAAGGCGTTTTCCAGATATCGACCAAAATGTGGACCAGGGTGACCCAGAACATCATCTGTTGGATACCGCTAATTTATTTATATATGTAATACCTGACAAGATTTTAAAGGTTTTTTATTTCGCCCTGCAGAACTTTTTCATTTTCTTCTACTTAATATGGTAGGTGTCACAACCATTTAATAAAGTTTTTTCAAAGTTATATTTCGCGTCAATAAACCAATCCATTTACTTCACCATGTTTCATCCCTTTTTTCGTATTTGGTATAGATATATGGCATTTTTTTCATTTTTCGTAATTTTCGATATCGAAAAAGTGGGCGTGGTCATAGTCGGATTTCGTTCATTTTTCATACCAAGATAAAGTGAGTTCAAGTAAGTACGTGAACTAAGTTCATTAAAGATATGTCGATTTTTGCTCAAGTTATCGTGTTAACGGCCATGCGGAAGGACATACGAACGACTGTGTATAAAAACTGGGCGTGGCATCAACCGATTTCGCCCGTTTTCACAGAAAAAAGTTATCGTCATAGAATCTATGCACCTACCAAATTTCATAAGGATTGGTAGATGTTTGTTCGACTTATGGCCTTAAAAGTATTCTAGACGAATTAAATGAAAAAGGGCGGAGCCACGCCCATTTTGAAATTTTCTTTTATTTTTGTATTTTGTTGCACCATATCATTACTGGAGTTGAATGTTGACATAATTTACTTATATACTGTAAAGATATTAAATTTTTTGTTAAAATTTTACTTTAAAAAAATTTTTTTTAAAAGTGGGCGTGGTCCTTCTCCGATTTTGCTAATTTTTATTAGGCGTACATATAGTAATAGGAGTAACGTCCCTGCCAAATTTCATCCTGATATCTTCAACGACTGACAAATTACAGCTTGCAAAATTTTAAATTACCTTCTTTTAAAAGTGGGCGGTGCCACGCCCATTGTCCAAAATTTTACTAATTTTCTATTCTACGTCATAGGCTCAACTCATCTACCAAGTTTCGTCGCTTTATCTGTCTTTGGTAATGAATTATCGCACTTTTTCGGTTTATCGAAATTTTCGATATCGAAAAAGTGGGCGTGGTTATAGTCCGATATCGTTCATTTTAAATAGCGATCTGAGATGAGTGCTCAGGAACCTACATACCAAATTTCATCAAGATACCTCAAAATTTACTCAAGTTATCGTGTTAACGGACGGACGGACGGACATGGCTCAATCAAATTTTTTTTCGATCCTGATTATTTTGATATATGGAAGTCTATATCTATATCGATTCCTTTATATATGTACAACCAACCGTTATCCAATCAAACTTAATATACTCTGTGAGCTCTGCTCAACTGAGTATAAAAATTTGCTATCATATTTGTTATTTATAATATTAAAAACAAAAAAATATATATATAATTACAATTAGTTATTAAATTTTAGTATTTGCAGAGCCGCAAATATCTTAAGGGTGGAGGAGTTATATACATATAAGTACTATCTCCAACCTCCTCTTCATAATCTATTTTCTCTTAATTAGTTTTTGTTACTTACTCTTACGTAGTTTATAATTTACTTTCTCTTACTTTCATTTAAACTCACTCTCTTTCATAAACCGTTATTTTTAGTTTAATGTTTAAGCTCAATTAGTTGTTAAGAAAAAATATGTGTTCAGTTGGAGAATAAAGGTGAAATAAATCAGAACCAAAAATCCACTACCTTATTATATATTAGATTTTAGGATATTTCAACGAAATTTTAAACAATCATTAGGCGTTTTTGTATAATAACTGCAATTGGTCCAAACATAGCACACAAAATATTTAATAGACAACTCTGTCTTGTGAGAGAGCGATCATCTGACACGTTCTTACGGGAAAAATCAAAATTGTTTTGATTTCTACGTTCCGGGCTACATACGTACGGGCGTTGCACGTCGTTGAGTTTTCGTTTACATTGCACATTCATAAGATAGGTCGTGTCAGCTGACATGTTTTTTGTACGTACGTTCGTGGGTAACTACGGCTTTAGCTTTGGTGAGAGATGCCGCATAAAAAAATATAATCAAATCGCAAGAATCAAATCATAACGACTTTCTGAAACGTAATGGGCCTGCTGAAAAGTATGAGAAAGGCGATTACGTAGTTATTAGACAGATTAACACTACGACACCACAAAAAATTAAATCTTAAATATCGTGGGCCTTATGTAATTGAACAGGTCCTACCTCATGACAGGTATGTAGTGCGCGATGTCGACGGTTGCCAGATCACACAGATGTTGTTGTTGTTGTAGCAATGCTCGCCCCACCTAATAGCCGCGACCGATCACAAATTGTCATCAATATCCTCTAACGGGAGTCCAAGGAAACTTGCCGTTTCAACAGGGGTGGACCATAAGGAAAGGGGTGTTAGAGGCGTTGGTTCCACATTACAATTAAAGAGATGATTGGTGTCATGTGGGGACACATTGCAAGCAGGGCATACATTTTGTATGTCGGGGTTGATTCTGGATAGGTAAGAGTTTAACCTGTTACAGTATCCAGAACGAAGTTGAGCAAGAGTGACACGCGTTTCCCTGGGGAGTATGCGTTCCTCTTCTGCGAGTTCTGGATATTTTTCTTCAAGTACTGGATTCACCGGGCAATTCCCGACATAAAGGTCCGACGCCTGTCTATGGAGTTCACCAAGGACCTGCTTGTGTTTTTCCGCTTCTTACGGCTGGGTTCTCAGGTGCCGTATTTCCTCAAAATGCTTACGGAGATGACTCCTTAGGCCTCTAGGCGGTGCTGGTTCGTCAATCAGATGTCTGTTGGGATGCCCAGGTTTCTGGGTATTCAACAGAAACTGTTTGGTCAGCATCTCATTTCTCTCCCTGATGGGGAGTATTCTCGCCTCATTATGCAGATGGTGTTCTGGGGACATAAGAAGACAGCCCGTGGCGATTCTGAGAGAAGTATTTTGGCAGGCCTGTAGTTTCTTCCAGTGGGTGGTTTTTAGGCTTGGCGACCATATGGGTGACGCGTAGCACGTAATCGGCTGGCTAATTGCTTTGTATGTGGTCAAGAGCGTTTCTTTATCTTTTCCCCAGGTACTGCCAGCAAGGGATTTGAGGATTTTATTACGGCTCTGAATTCTTGGAACAATTGCGGTTGCGTGCGCACCAAAATGTAGATCCTGATCAAACGTCACACCCAAGATTTTGGGGTGTAGGACAGCCGGTAGCGTAGTGCCATCGACGTGGATGTTCAATATGGTCGACATTTGGGGCGTCCATGTTGTAAATAAGGTCGCGGAAGATTTAGTCGGTGACAATGCCAGGTTTCGCGAGGCGAAAAAACTGGAGAGATCAGGGAGATAGCCGTTTATTTTATTGCATAGATCATCGATCTTTGGGCCTGGGCCTGTGGCCATTATTGTGCAGTCATCGGCGTAGGAAACGATTGTGACTCCTTCCGGTGGTGAAGGTAGCTTAGATATGTAGAAATTAAACAAAAGCGGGGATAGGACACCACCCTGTGGCACCCCTTGTTTAATTCTCCTTTGTTTTGATGTTTCGTTTCTGAATTGCACCGATGCCTGCCGACCACCCAGATAATTTGCGGTCCACCTTTTAAGACATGGGGGAAGGGTAGACCCTTCCAGGTCTTGCAGTAACGAGCCATGGTTGACCGTATCAAAAGCTTTTGATAGGTCTAACGCTACGAGTACTGTTCTATGGTGGGGATATTGATTCAAACCGCAATTTATCTGGGTGCTAATGACATTTAGCGCGGAGGTAGTGCTATGAAGTTTTCTGAAGCCATGCTGATGAGGGGCTAGCTGCAAATGTGCTTGGAAATAAGGGAGCAAAATGGCTTCAAGCGTCTTTGCCACTGGCGATAGGAGAGATATCGGACGATATGACTCACCTACGTTAGCTGGTTTCCCAGGCTTTAGTAGCGGGACCACCTTGGCCATTTTCCATTTCTCGGGTATGACAAAGGTGGAAAGAGACAGGTTGAAGACATGCGCTAAATATTTGAAACCCTCTTTCCCTAGGTTTTTAAGCATCGGCATGGCTATGCCGTCTGGGCCCACTGCTTTGGATGGTTTAGCGCGACCAATGGCGTCCTCAACCTCTCTAGCGGTGATGGTAATTGGTGACGCGCTGAGTTTGTGTTTATGTGCGTGTCTATTGGCTCTCCGTCTATCTTTGTCGACCGTAGGATGCATTATATATTGTCGGCAGAAAGCGCTCGCGCATTTTTTCGCATCCGACAGCACCTTGTCGCCAAAGGCGATGGAAACTTTGTCTTTGTGCTTAGTCGGATTCGATAGGGACTTTACGGTGGACTAAAGTTTACCTACACCGGTAGAGAGGTTACAACCTCTTAGGTGCTCTTCCCATTTCGCCCGCTTGTGTTCGTCCACAAGCAATCTGATGCGTTGGTTTATATCCCTTATTTGGGGGTCGCCTGGATCAAGCTGTCTTATAAGGTCGCGTTCCCTCGCTAAGCTCGCGGCCTCCGCAGGGAAGTGGGGCCGGATTTCGGGAATTCTCCCGGCGGGAATGAAATGTGCCGAGGCGGATACAATGACCTTACGGAAGGCACGCTCCCCTTGGCGGGCATCAGTCGGGATAGGGAGGGCAGCAAAGCTGCTGTCTGTTGCAGATTTATATTCTTCCCACTTTCCTTTTTTGAAGTTTATGAAAGTGCGTTTTTCGGTGACGATGAAGTCGGCGGTACGCTCGAACGAAATAAGTATGGGCAGGTGGTCGGATGCCAATGTTACCATCGGCTGCCAGTTGACGCAGTTTACGAGTTCTGCGCTCACGATTGAGATATCTGGCGAGCTATGACAGCTTCCTACCATACGTGTGGGGGCGTCTCCGTTTATTGTGCAGAACGTCGTTTCGTCTATTTGATCCGCCAACATCTCACCCCTACTGTCCGCCCGCAAGTTTGAATGCCATAAGTCGTGATGGGCATTGAAATCGCCTAAGATAATGCGATTGTTGCCAGTGAGTAAGGCCTCGATATTAGGGCGGTATCCACTGGGGCAACAGGTGACAGGAGGGATGTAGATGTTGATGATTTCTAGATTTGCATCGCCTGACCGGACAGATAGGCCTTGACGTTCTAAGACATTGTCACTGCGGTCGATGCCAGGATCAAATATATGATATTGCACAGAGTGGTGTATAATAAACGCGAGGCCGCCTCCATTTCCGCTCTCGCGGTCTTTCCTGTGGACATTATAACCAGAGCAGGTCTGCAATGCAGATCTTGCTGTGAGTTTAGTCTCTTGAATCGCAGCAATGCGGATGTTGCACCGCTTCATGAAATCGACTATCGCCGTAATCTTCCCAGTTAGTCCATTACAGTTGAACTGCAGAATTCTGAAGTGCATGAGGGGTGACGCCGACACTCTAGTGGTAAGTGAGGGGTGACTACGACTAGGTTGTGGAAGGCCAGGACGCAATTGCTGTTGTGGCCTTGGGACTGGGCGCCCTTGGGCAAGCATTGGGGTACCCGGATGATTTGGGTTTGCGACCTGGCAACATGGCGCGATGAAACCCGTCGAGGGGTTGCCGTCGCGGAGACCAGAACATCTAGGAAAGTGGCACCACCCAAGGCAGGAGCTGCACTGAGCGGATGTCGCAAACCTATATATTCTGTGCTGGCAGACGGTGCAAACGGAGGCAGGGACTAAGAGTCTGTTTCCCTGACCTGCACGATTGCTGCCAGAAAAAAGGGGGGGAGAAGAAGACGGGGGCAGGGGCTGATGCTCAGCATTGCTACCAGCTCTACTACGAAGGTAGTAGTTATGAGTGGTATCAGCTGTTTGAGTTGTTGGCGCCATGGGGCGCGAGCAGCAGCGGGTACTTGTTGTGGCTTGCTGAGCAGCGAAGCTGCTGGAAGGTAGTGGGGATACGCTTAGGCGTAGACTACGGGACGCCCTTGGGCGTGAGCAGCAAGGAGCCACAAAAGATTTATAAAAGTTACGTGGACGTCGGGTTTTGGGATCAAGCCCAGAACAACCTGTCCGATGCAACCATCCCTTGCACGATACACACTGAACAGAGTATGACCGTCCTAAAAAGATTCTTTTCTGGCAAATGCAGCAAAACCATTTCTCAGGACCGGGGTCAGGAGACGGACCCGGATTGGGTTCGATACCTTCCCAGAGTAAGAGAATATGTAGCAGTCCTGCTGCAAGGAGCTGCTGGGAGGATGACAATTTGTGGGAGGGACGAAACAAATTAAATGGGGTCACACTGAAATGACAGTCCTTGGTCGGGAAAAATCCCGAGTCGCTCCGGTACATAAAACCGACTGCCTTGGGAAGCGAGATCACACAGATACCATACAATGGTGTTGTTGAAGCTAGTAAGCTCAAAAAATGGGTCTTGAGCTCAGCGGACTTAGTTCTTTAAAGTGGTCCTGAAGAAACTCTTACCGAGTCAGATATAGAAATAACAAATTAACTTGTGTAATGTCTTTATATTTTTTCTGTCATGTCACCCTTTTAATTATACCATGATTATTATAACATGCATTTCTGACAGATGGTAAATGTCACTTGCTGGCGGAAATGCAGCTAACTTCGCTTTTGCTCTGGTTCCTTCTTCTTCCGGTGAACATCAAATAGCAAAGTCGACAAATAATCGACAGCGACAATAAAATCTAAAAATAAATTATCAATCGTAATATTTTAAAAGACAAGATTTCAGCCTCAAGTGTGGGGTGTTTCCCTACTGCTCCCATATTAATATTTCACTATTTGAAGATTTTGGAAGAAATAAAAAAAAAAAACTTAACCTATGAAATAAATGCAGTCAGCAGTAGTGCTAATCAAAGCAATAAAGCTGGCCAAAAACCTGCAGATGTGAAAAATGTGACTGCTGCCTCCGTTTGCAGTGTTTCTGGTGCACCCAGTGCTTCAGCTTCCACCGATGCCACTTCTGTTCATACCGCTGCCACTACCAGTTCTGCCGCTGTCGCTACAACCACCACTGCTGCCAATATTATCAATTTTGCCGCTGTTGCTACAATCACCGATGTTAGTACAACCAAAGATTATCGAAAATAAAGATGTTGCAGAGACGAAAAATCGTGTGAAGCAAGCTTCACAAAATTCTAGTAGGTCACATTCACCACTTACCACAGCAGAATTTGTTAAACTACCATTGTCTGTATTTTTTATTTAACAATTACTTGTTTACTTTTTTTCAGCTAATGTGTTCAGAATCTTAACTTTTACTGTCTAAAACTCCAATCAATGTATTTCTGTGCTTGAAGTATGTTAAAAATTGTGTTAAAGTTTTTGGTGTGGTGAAAGTGACCTACTAGAATTTTGTTACGCTTCGCTGCTTTCCACCGTAGTTTGCGCCTGCAACATCTTTATTTTCGATAATCTTTGGTACAACCACCACCGCTACCACTATAAATTCCGCTGCTGACAGTACGATCACCACCAATGCTATTCCAAATGCCATTAATTTTGCTACTGCCCTTGCTGCAACCAATAGGGCTATCGTAGCTGCTAGCCCTGAAATCGACGTTGGTGATGGCTCATTTATGTTTAACGTCGACCGTATCACTCCTGGCGTTTCAGTGCCCGCTGTTAGCTAAAATGCAACCCTAATGGTCCCGTCCAATGAGGTAAACCACCTTCAGGAGCAGCTAAAATTTTGAGACTAAAACGAGAATTAGCAGAGCTGCAATTTGTAGTGCCACAACCAGGCATTCATTCTGGCATACGCCTCCGTAAATTTATTCATTTTGATGAGCTCGATGCAGCGGTCCCTACATTTAGTGGTGACAACCATTACGACATATATAAGTGGTTTTTGCAATGTGCTATGTTCAAACGCAATTGCTCCCGGCAAGAGGTTTACCGCCAGCTACGAGCCCTTAAATTAAAATCGCCAGAATCTGGTGTGAGTTACGTCGTTGCAATGCAGTCAATCGCCGCATAATGAGACATAGTAGAGCAGGAGTTAGTCGATTTAATCATTGACGGGTTCCCGGACCATAGCAACAGCATAAACATTTTATATGGCGCCAACACGGTGAGTGACTTAATTCGACGTATGGAGCGGTATGAACAACGGCGGCAGAATGCTACTTGCCTTTTATGAAAAAAATCGAGGTAGATGGTCAGGGTTTACAAATACTATTTCTCTTTTTGATTCCGGCAGTTCAGTTAGTATTGTACGGAAATCGATAGCTGAACGAATTCTGAAGCTATCAAATATTGCAAAGCCTACGAAGTTCGTTGGAGTCGGTAGAAGCAGGATTCATTCTTTTGGCACTATACTGTGTGCAGTAAAATTTCAAGAAACTATTAAACACCTCAACATACTTGCAGTTCCAGATGAAACATTAACTATACCTTTAATTCTTAAAACTTTTTGACACAATTAGTAATATGTAAATGCCGGTTCTGGATCACATTTTGTATGGAAAGCTCGGTGCATGTCTCACCCTAAACGCTCGTTACTTTTGGTACAGTCTGCCACCAGTCTGGTCTTAGGAATGGGTTCAGTTCATTATTTTCAGACCAGTCTGGGATGAGTCTGACCGAAGGAATGAAACCAGGTCTATATTTATCTTGACCTGAAATTTTACCACCTCTCGAGATCATTCAACAATTCCGCTAGGTGTCGCATCCGTTTTTCCGGTTTGTGTTCTGGCTGATCTCACCGCTAGGTGGCGCATAAAAAAAGCTTAGTGGTGTATAAGAAAAAGCTTAGAGCTTTTTACCTTAAGCAGAGCTTTTCCGTAAACATGACAGCATATAAATTATATATATTGTCACGGATATTAGCATCACTAAGTTATCCCATCACTAAGGCGATGCTAAGGCCATGCCAAGCAGTATTTGCGTTAATAATCAAATCAAGTCTACACATATATAAGGCAGCCCAGAGAGATGTCACACACAGATGCATTTACTTATACGCCTATGTGCGCGCGAGAGGCTGTAAACTACAAACATTCACATCAATAATTCAATCTTTATGTATCTACATAAACGAATAAATAATTGCGTCTACACATATGCACCATGTACGAATACGAGCAGCGGAGAGTCAATGCGCAAACACATGCATATATCTGAGAAGTTTGAGAGCTACTGGACTAGTAGATTCTGGAAGCGCCTAAAAGATGTATAAAATTGTGCAATTTTAGTTATAGCTGAGAAGTTTGAGAGCTCATGGACAATGCTAGTACATTCTGGAAAAATGCGAACGAGGAAACCAAAGGGTATAAAAGGCAACAGATGTAGAGGCGCGGTAATTCAGTTTGAGTTGAGCTATCAATCAGTTTGATCAAGCACGCGATCTGGCGGCCAATAGTAGAGTTTCATTTGAGTTATCAGTCAGTTTGGTTATTAAGCGAGTAGCAAAGTATAAGTGTTATTGTAAAGTACTTTAATAAAGGCCATTTTTCCATCATTCAATATTGGAGTTATTTATTCAACAGTTTAGTGATTCGAACTTAGCAGAGGATTGCAAATAAGAGGATTCGCAGTAAATTCGTTACAATTGGTGTCAGAAGAGGAATTGTTGGATAAATTCCAGAGGACAACAAGGACATGGCAAAGTTCAGTGAATTGAAGATCCAGCAACTGAAGAAGGAGTTGGAGAGCCGTGGATTGAATACAAGCGGCGTTAAACTTGAACTTCAGGCACGGCTACGAGAGGCAATGGAAGCAGAAGGAATTGATGTGGAAGAGTACGTCTTTCATCTTGATGGCGAGGAGACAACGAAAATTGAGAAAAACGAAACATCGCAGACGGTTAGCAGCACAGACTTGAACATGATATTGGCTGCAATATCTGCACAAACATCGACAGTAGCATCAATTTCGTCGCAATTGGCATCCCAACTGGAATCGCAAAAGACAGAAATAACATCTCAACTGGCATCTCAACTGGAAGAACAGAAAACGTATATGTCATCACAGATGGAATCCCAAGAGACACGTATAACAGCGAAGATTGAATCACAGGAGACACGTATCTCAGAAATGTCGTCAGAAATAACATCTAAAATTGAAGCACAAGAGGCACGTATATCAGAAATGGCGACACAAATTTCAGCACAGATATCATCGCAGATCTCTGCACAACTAGAATCGCGTATGGAAGAGAAACTAGCGCAGTTTCAGGAAGGGTTCAGTGGGCGACAAGATAAAATGGAAGCCGAAATAGATGCTTTGAAGGATCGGATTCAGGAGTTACAATTGAACCGTCCAATCACTTCAATGTCTACTCTGAAGGTAAAATCCCCAACGTTTGATGGTTCTGTTCCATTCCAGGTATTTAAGCTCCAATTTGAGAAGACGTCGGCAGCGAACAGCTGGAATGCTGAAGATAAAGTTGCAGCTCTGTTCGTGGCATTGAAAGGGCCAGCAGCGGAAATCCTACAGACGATTCCCGAAGGAGAGCGGAACAACTATGAAGCATTGATGGCCGCTGTCGAGAGACGTTATGGAAGCGAGCATAGGAAACAGATATTCTAAATTGAGTTGCAAAACCGTCACCAAAGAGCGAATGAGACTTTGCAGGAGTTTGCCTCGGATGTTGAAAGGTTGGCTCATCTCGCGAATGCGGACGCACCCGTGGAATACACCGAGAGGGTAAAAATCCAGAGTTTTATAAATGGCATACGGGACGTGGAAACGAAGCGAGCTACATACGCAAACCCAAAGCTCACATTTGCTGAAACGATATCACATGCATTGACACAGGAAACGGCCTCACTATTGAGTAAACCAGCATACAAAGCTCATCGTGTGGAAATGGAAAGACCAGATTGGGTAGACACAATTTTGGAAGCACTAAAGGGATCACAACAGAAAAATGCCGGAGTTATTAAATGTTTCAAGTGCGGCAACCCAGGTCATATTGCACGACATTGCAGCAGCGGTCCTAATAGCTCCAACATTGTGGGTGGCCGTAAACGCAGAGCTGAAGGAGATGAGCAAATCTCCAAGTCCACTCAATCGTTAAACTAAAGCGAGTCAGCCGCAAGGGGCGACATCTGGCTCCCTCAATTGAATGCCCCATAATCTCTATCTCACAAATTGGAAGAAGGTCAAACAATCTTACTGTCGGAGGACATGTGGATGGAAAGGAACGTTTACTGACTGTAGATACGGGTGCATCTCATTCCATCATTCGAGCGGATTTAGTCAACAAGAAGATAAGACCATTGCATGGAGCAAGATTGCGTACAGCCACTGGAGAACACAGCACGGTTCTAGGAGAAGTATCATGTGAAGTCGCAATTGGGAACATCACGGTAGTACACAATTTTATAGTGGCAGAGATTGTTGATGAAATCATAATTGGAGTGGACTTCTTAATCGACCAGGGCATCAAGATCGACATGCAAAGCAAGACGATGCGATATAAGAACATGGATGTACCACTTAATTTCGGCTACGAGAGAGGCTACAGCAGTAAACGAGTGCTGGTGGAAGAGAGTCAGCGAATACCACCAAAATCCGAAGCAGTCATCTGGGCAAAGGTTGATGGAGATTGTGGGACAAACAAATTGTGGGTTGTCGAAGCAGCAAACAAATCAGCAATGAACATACTTGTAGGAAAAACCCTGGCTATGACAAAACAAGATGGACGTATTCCGGTAAGAGTACTCAATGAGTTCAAATCACCACTCAAACTGACTAAAGGAGCTATTTTGGGAAGATGCCAAGAGGCTGAAGTAATTATTAACTGTGAACAGCTCCAGGAACACGTTTCATCTAGTAACACTGATCTTTCAAATGACATCACGGAATGGACGGAGGGGCTAGAGGAAGATTATCACAGTAAGGCAAAGCAACTGCTCCTAAAGTACGCAAACATATTTGACCAGGATGGTTCCAAACCAGGCCGCACCAATGTTGTGAAACATCAAATTGACACTGGAGACGCGAGGCCGATACGTCAAGCTCCACGTAGTGTTCCACTGGCGAAGCGGGAAGTGGTGAGTCAAATTATACAAGAAATGAGCGACAGCGGCGTCATCGAACCATCAGCTAGTCCCTGGAGCTCACCGGTAGTACTTGTAAAGAAGAAGGATGGAAAAATGAGGTTTTGCGTTGACTACCGGAAGTTGAATGACGTTACGAAAAAGGATAGCTACCCATTGCCAAGAATCGACGACACTCTGGACTCGCTCTCTGGTACGAAATGGTTTTCTACACTGGACTTGAAAAGCGGCTACTGGCAAGTTGAGGTGAAGGAGGAAGATAAAGGGAAAACAGCCTTCAGTGTCGATGATGGTCTTTGGCAATTTACAGTGATGCCTTTTGGACTTTGTAATGCACCAGCTACTTTTGAGAGACTCATGGACCAGGTACTGAAAGGACTACATTGGAAAACATGCTTGGTGTACCTGGACGACATCATCGTATTGGGAAAGAGTTTTGATGAACATCTTAAGAACTTGGAGGAAGTTTTCCAGAGAATAGCTGGCGCTGGTCTGAAGTTAAGTCCCAAAAAGTATACGCTGTTTAAAAAGGAAGTAAATTATTTGGGCCACAAGGTAACTACAGAAGGTGTCTGTACAGCGAATGAAAAGATAGAGGCAGTAAAGGATTGGCCAAGACCACAGAACCTACATGAATTGAGAAGTTTTCTTGGGCTGTGCACATATTACCGCCGATTTGTACCAAATTTTTCCAGCGTAGCCCATAGCCTCCATGAGCTTACAAGAAAAAACAAAGCTTTTGAGTGGAAGAAGGAGCAACAAAAGACTTCCCAAACATTGAAGGAGCGTTTATGCACTGCCCCAATGTTAGCATATCCGATTCCAGGAGCAACATTTATTCTAGATACAGATGCGAGTGGATATGCTATAGGAGGCGTTTTATCACAACTGGTCGATGGACAGGAGAAGGTAGTTGCATATTACAGCCGTTCGATTGGAAAACCAGAGAGGAACTACTGTGTTACGCGGAGAGAGCTGTTGGCATTGGTAGAGGGCATTAAACATTTTCACAAATACTTCTACGGCCAGCGATTCCGTGTCAGGACAGATCACGCAGCGTTGCAATGGCTTCTGCAGTTCCGTAATCCGGAAGGACAATTGGCACGGTGGATCGAGCGACTACAAAGCTACGACTTTTTCATTGAGCATCGAAAAGGTAGTACCCATGGAAATGCTGATGCAATGTCACGAAGACCATGTAGTTTGGAATGCAAGCACTGTTCAAAAGCCGAGGCTAAAGAAGACATTATAGATATCCGGCTAATGAATATAACATGTACAGATGAATGGTACAAGGAACAGCTAAGAAAGTGCCAGCTAGAAAATGCAGAGCTGTCACGTGTTATGCAAGGGCTCGAACGAAATGAAAGACCAAACAGAGAAGAGATGTCAGCAGAGAGTTCCATTGCGAAGCCATATTGGGCACAGTGGAACAGTTTAGAATTTATATCCGGTTGCCTTCATCGAGTATGGGAGAGTGAGGATGGTAAATACAAGAATAAACTGATAGTTGTTCCCAGAAAGAGGATTCCTGACGTGCTCAGCGAGCTGCATAATGGTCCAAGCGGAGGTCATCTTGGAATCACGAAGACGCTCGAGAAGATTAAACAGAGATTCTATTGGTTTGGTTGCCGTCAGTCGGTCACTGAGTAGATTGCGAACTGCGAGGTTTGCAGCAGAGCGAAAGGGCCCAGAACACGAAGTCATGGTCAGATGAAGCAATATAACTCAGGTGCGCCATTTGAAAGGATCGCCATGGATGTCGCAGGTCCATTTCCTACTAACAACCGCGGAAACAAATACGTACTGGTGGTTATGGATTATTTCAGTAAATGGCCAGAGGTATACCCAATCCCAAACCAAGAAGCAGAAACAGGAGCAGAAGTGGTTAAAAACGAATGGGTTGCAAGGTATGGTGTACCAATGGAGTTACATTCTGACCAAGGCAGGAATTTCGAATCAGCTGTGTTCCAGGAAATGTGTAAGTCATTGGGCATTCGAAAAACAAGGACAACTGCATTGCATCCTCAATCCGATGGTATGGTAGAACGATTCAATAGAACATTGGAGGAGCACTTAAGGAAAGTAGTAGACAAGTACCATAAAGAATGGGATACCCGCATACCATTATTCTTGATGGCTTACCGATCAGCAGTGCATAAGACAACGGGCCAAACCCCTGCAAAAGTAATTTTTGGCAATGACCTTAGACTGCCAGCTGATTTGAAGTTTGGGATAGATGCCAATGTGGAGAGAAATGTCAGGAAATCCACTAGTGATTTGGAAGAAGAGCTAAGAGAACGATGTAGTGTACCGCATACAAACCATCGGTAAACCACGAACCAAAATGAAAGTGGTCCATTTGGATGCCAGCCTTTCCGATCGAGAAGAAGATGTAAAAACATCGAAACGCGTAGGAGAACAAGGAAAAACTTAGTTTTTGTCTTTCATTAACGGCCTTAAAGCTCTGAAAACCAAAATATTTAAATGTTAAATTAAATTGAATACTTTTCGAGTTTTAGTTTATCGCAAGCGCATTACTATCTAGGTTTTCCCAAAATGGTGCTCCGTAGGTAGTTTTGAAAACAAATAATAATAATAATAATGAGATATAAAATTTAAAATTCATTGTGATATATCCCTTTGTTTACGTCAATTTAAAATGAGGTTGATATTGGAAAACAATGTATTTATATGCTTACTATTCTTCTTCTTCTTATTATCACCCTTTTAAAATATAAACACTAAAGTTACGATTTCTAATTCTATTTTATTTCATTTTAAATTACTACCCGATATGTATTTGAACAAAATATATGCTGATTTTAAAGCACAACGAATTTGTCGTTGGCTGATTTTCACATTACAATCAGTATGAAAATGATATTGACAACGCACAACATCTAGGTGTAAACTATATAATTTAGAGAGATTCATTCCATCACATCCTGTACTCTCCTCTTCAATGCTAAACACCGGCTTTTGGAGGAACTCTGCTATCCATACACTTTTTTGTCGCCCCTTAACATACGCTTTTATGTTCTTCAATGTTGACATCAAATAGTTTTTTACAGATTTAAAACTATCGCTTCCATAGGACCATAATAAATTATGGTGGTTTAACATTAACCAATTAGCCTGTCGTTGATTTTCCTTACTCAGATCCGAAAATTCAAATGGAGCTTTTATGTGGAAACAATGGAATTCTTCGACCACAGCTATTTCCTTTACAATAAAACTATTATCGTATGCTTTAAAGCCTTGAACATCTACTGTCGCAAACATTATGAAAATTAATAAAGAAATATCTTTGCAATGGTAGGCTTTTTATACGTTAAGCACAGACAGGTGAAGCATAGTTGGGTATAAAATAGAATTTTTATTATTCGCCCACATTATATACTTTAGAAATATGGACCCTTTAAAAATTTGGAGCCCCCCCATTTAAAATCTGAGCTCGATACTCTCCTGCACTGATGAACTTCTAAGCTTTTTTTCTTGCAGTCAGAACACAAAACAAACAATTCGAAGCTTTTTCTTATAGATCAGCTAGAACGTATGCGTTTAAATCTTCATATTTATTTGCAGTTTTATGAAATTCTCACATGCATATATATACATTTGCACATGTACATATATATATATATATTTCAATGTTGAACAGTTAAGGTTTCTTATCAGCATGTTTTGATTTTTTCTCTTGTACAAACATTCGCAAGCGTAGGTATTAATTCCATTATTTTTTACAAATCTCTTATCATCTAAAAACTTAACGTTACTTTACTTATTTCTTGTGTATACAATTCGTGACATTTTGATCTAAAAATATACATTGAGTCAACGTACAATTTCTTTTCGAATAAACATCTTTTAAAATCATTTGCAGAAAGTTTGAGAGTAACACATTGTTTAATACCCTTAATTTTGTTAATCTCTTTTTCTTCTTGAGCGATGCGAATAGAATACATTTTTGCCCTCAAACCAATAAATTCCATCATTAATTTGCCATTATATTCATCTTTCATCATACCCAATCTAATAAAATGCCAAACAAAATGTTCAATCTGCCCCTGATCGGGTACCCAACAGGCCCGTTTTGCAGACGAGAAAAAAGGGAGGTGGTACTACAAGTGCCCATCGACTCCTTTTTGTAGACGAGAAAAATGGGGGTTGGTGTTGGGGGTTTGGGTTGGAGGTTGGGGTTGGGGTTGTGATTGGGGGTTGGGATTGGGCGGTACTACAGGTGTCCAACTGCTACTTTTTGTAGACGAGAAAAACGGCGGGTGGGTGGGCGGATTGGGGAGCAGTCGCTCGATTAGAAATCTATGGGATTCTTTAAAACGGCTCGGGTGAAGTCTAGGACTCATTAGAAATATGAGGGGATATTTAAAAATTTGCGGCCCTTTAAAAATGTTGCCCCCCCCCCCCCCCCCCCCCCCATTTAACGATCCTCATTTTTTTACTCAAAAGTTGCCCAACTTATATACATTGAGACAAGTAGCGCTTATCTAAATGTATGTATGGGGATGGGTGTGTCTGTGTCTGTATGTATTTTGCGGTTTGTTGATATATATCTTAATATATAAAAAACACGTGTCACACCATTGAGGCCAATGGACTCCTAAACTACTGAACCGATTTTGAATTTGTTTTGCACCCCGTGTGTATTTTGACCTAACTCGAAATATAGGATAGGTGACTGGGTGACTAGGGTCTCGAGATATAGGCCAAAACGTGGACCCGGGTACCCCTATAGTGTGTTTATAGAATATGGATATCAAATGAAAGCTGTTGCTGAGTGCTTTAGTAGAGGGTAATTTCCATACCCCTGGGTGAGTAGGGTCTCGAGCTATAGGCCAAAACGTGGACCTGGGTACCCCTAGGATGTGTTTATAGAATATTGATATCAAATGAAAGCTGTTGATGAGTGCTTTAGTAGAGGGTAATTTTCATACCCCTGGTTGACTAGGGTCTCGAGATATAGGCAAAAACGTGGACCCGGGTACCCCTAGAATGTGTTTATAGAATATGGATATCAAATGAAAGCTGTTGATGAGTGCTTTAGTAGAGGGTGATTTCCATACCCCTGAGTGACTAGAGTCTCGAGATATAGGCCAAAACGTGGACCTGGGTACCCCTAGAGTGTGTTTATAGAATATGGATATCAAATGAAAGTTGTCGATGAGTGCTTTAGTAGAGGGGAATCAAAACGAGCTTCGTTCCTGCATCGGATTGTTTTCATACTTCCGAAAATGTGTGCCGTCATTTTCGAAGATCGCAAAGCCACTTTTGGACGTATTGCGCAAAGTTGCCGGATTCAGTTTTTCGGAATACTGTTTAAAAGCCTTTAGGGATTTAAAGGAAATCTTAGTTAAAAAAAATAAAAAATAAATGTAAGGCACGATAACCTCCGAAGAGATCTAAGGCCGAGCTTCTCTTCCAATTTGCGTCGTGCTCCTCTTGATTTTCCCTACAAATTGGCCGGACGGGACCTACATGTTTCATGCCGACTCCGAACGGCATCTGCAAGGCAGATGAGTTTTCACTGACAGCTTTTCATGGCAGAAATACACCCGGAGCGCTTGCCAGACACTGCCGAGGGTCGACCCCGCTTAGACAAATTTTCTTCTAATTGAAAAACCTTATTTCTAAAATTTTGATGTTGCTTTGCCCGGGATTTGAACCCAGGGCATACGGTGTGGTAGGCGGAGCACGCTACCATCACACCACGGTGGTAGGTAATCTTAGTTAGTGCACCGTTATTGGCGATTTATGATCGCCATCGTGAAACATAACTTCATTGTGATGCAAGCAGCTTTGGTTTTGGGTCTGTTCTACTACAAAAGCAGGATGATGGAAAGTTCCATCCAATTGCATATTTTTCGAAGATAACTACGCTGGCCGAGTCCAGGTATCATAGCTTCGAGCTGGAGACTTTGTCAATCATTTATGCCCTCCGTAGATTCAGAATATATTTAGAGGGTGTGCCTTTCAAAATTATCACGGACTGTAATTCACTAACTATGACCTTAAACAAAAAACAAATTAACCCCCGAATCGCCAGATGGGCGCTAGAATTGGAAAACTTTGACTATTCTATACACCATAGGAGCGGAACTAGCCTTGGGCACGTAGATGCCCTCAGCAGGAGCCCATTGTCAGGAAAATAATGCGAGTGCATCAACACCCATACTATAAAACCTGAGTCGTTGCCCAACTATAAAGGCAATACTGATTATAAAAGCGAAAATAAACAAATTGCTGTCGTAGATTTGGACGATATAGACATTAAGATCCATATCGCGCAGAATAGGGACGAGAAGCTCAAAGAACTTATGAATAAGTTAGAGAAGGGTGTGGTTGCGGGATATGAACTCGTAGACGGATTGGTATGTCGTAAGGTGGACGAGAAGGTTATGCTTTCGAATCAATTAATTTTTTTATCTTACTTGGCCTACAAGGAGATTTGTTCACTGCATTGAGAACATAATGAAGATATGAGATATCTTTTGAGTGTTTCGCCGAAATCGAAGCAGCATGAAGCAATGAATTTGATTTGTGTCCTTGTTCTAATGACACTGTAGACGCTATTTTTCTTTTCTGCCTTTCCCAAACCATATCATATTGGAGTTTTGGTCGGCCTCGAGGCTTTGCAGTAACGGTTTTGAGAAGTTCTGCCTTTCACTCTAACCACTTCGACTGTGTTTCTGCCACCTTCTATTGGCGTTTCTACAAAAAATTTTAACCTTGTTTTTTATTGATTCAATTTCTTCCTCCCCATAGCTGTTTTTCAATCTTCCAACAACGCAATCGAACACCGCAACAAAATCTTTTTTATTATCAATCCAAACTTTGAAAATTTCGCCATTTTTGACTACACCTTGCTCTGAAAAATTGTAGCCTCGCTTGCAAACTCTTGCAGATAAAATAACATTTGCATTAAAGAGGACACTATTAACTGAAATTACCTATATAATTTATATTGATCCTATTTGATCCAACTTAGTTATATTCTATTTAACACAGAAAAAACTCACAAAAATCAAAACACAACACGGCTTATTTAAACTCAAAAATATATTAAAGATTATTATTGTTTCAGAAAAAAGTTTGTTGTTCCTGGTTTTACATACCTTTATTAATATTTTCCATTTTATAAACACACTTTATTCAAATTCGTTAGCTTTTTATCACCACTTCAGATTTTTATATAATTTGAGTAAATTCTTTTTTACGAATACAAAAATCAAAACCAAGGCTTTGTAAGCTTTCTGACAAACAAGTGGTAGCCAGCTGACATTATTTTTTTAATTTTTTATTTACTACAGTAATGTGTAATAAAAGGTAATTATTTTTTTTGGGAAAATCAAAAGTCGATAATTGGCTTTAATTCCTCAATATTTCGATTTTGAACCATAGTGCACAGTCTGGTCTTCAGAGGAACTGGAGGCCATACAGAAAGCCATCATGAGAGAGGTGATGAGCCAAAAAGATGGTGCCATAAAGCCCACCTTTGGCGGTTGTACACCTTAGCCGAGGCTGGATTTCTATCACCTGCAGGGATGCAACCCCCACGGAGTGGCTAAGGGCTATCGCTCCAAAGCTCAATCCATGGCAGTGTGCGAAGCAGAAGGTGGTATCCGATGCGGATATACCACGTCGCATCAATTTCGTGGGGTACTTTAGGGAAGAGGAATGCCCCTCAAACGACGACATCTTGCGGATATCTGAGGCCCAAAATGTCGGTTTGAGTACCAGGCACTGGAGAATCCTTAGCCGGATACGAAATTCCACGGTGGCGGAAGTTACAATAACCGTCAATCCGCTGTGTGCTGAGCTAATAAAGCAACGTAACTACTTGATTTTCTGTGGGTTTGACAGAGTCAAGTTAAGACCCAGAAACAAGCCATGCCTGCGCCTAGTAAATATAAATACCAGCGGCAGTGAGAATAAGGGTGAGGGGGTTGACGATGACAAACCCTGCTGTTCGAAGGCATTAAAGGTATCCAGTAGGCAGTTACCTACTGAACAGCAGAATATGCGGAGTTAATCGGACACCCCAAAAAGACCTTCACAAGATTAGCCAAGACCTTCCGGGTCTACAAGGGCTCACAAAGGCACACGAGGCAGCGAACGGCTGAAGAAACCGTTATGTTGCGCAACAATAGGGCAAGGAAGGTGGCTACACGTGGCCGCAAAGACCGCAACTAGTGTCTCCCTCCCAATGAATGAAATGCATTCAGGTGAACCTTCACCACGCCAAAGCAGCTTCAGACGTCCTACTTAAAAAAATTGCCGAGGAAGGTCTACACGGTGCCATAAAAAGCCTGAACAGTACTGATGGTAAGCTAATCTATGCCACCAGTTCTTGCCCACGAGCGGCGATGCCTTTAGGCAACAAACTAATGCTTTTCCACTTTTACAGTTCATGACGGCTGATTTTTATGGGGGAAAATTTACACCCCAAGAGGCGAACAAGAGGCAATTTCGGCCTCTGCATACTTTCCGGATAAAGAAGAAACGGCCCCAACAACTGAAATAAAAGCCCTCTTCAAATACTGTCAGCTGAGTGGTATACCATGGATCCTCTGCAGTAACGCAAATTCCCATCACACAATGTGGGGCAGCACGAACATCAACAACAGGGGTGAGTACTTCTTGAGTTTATTAGTAGTAACAATATAAGCATTATCAACCAGGGCAATGAACCCATAACCACCGTGCAGGAGCTTGAGAAGGAAGTTGAATAGCTCCACTCAGACATTAAAACAGCTTTCAATGAGAGTTGCTCCCAAGGAAAGATACGTACACAACTCGATGTGCCTTGGTGGAACAAAAGTCTTGGGCAGTTAAGATGTCAGGCTAGGAAACTGTTTAATAGAGCGAGAGCTACGGGTGACTGGGATTTGTACAAAGTCGCTCTAACATCTTACAATAAAGAGCTTAGGACATCTAAAGGGGCTACCTGGCGAGAACACTGTGAGAAAATTAATGATCTTCCAGCAGCGGTTCTACTACAAAAAGCAATTTCAAGAGATCACAAAAATGTAATTGGCACTTTGAAAAAACATATGGGAGCTACACCAAGCGGCCAGAAGAAATATGTTAGCTCTTAATTAAAACTCACTTTCCAGACTGCAAAGTAGGCTATCAATCACCGCCTATAATGGCAGATTTTCCCACCATCAGCGGTAATAAAAAAACACCTAGCAACAAAGCTCACCACTGTCAAACGACTGCAATGGGCCCCGTCTACTTTCAGCCAATTCAAGTGATCAGGACCGGATAGGATCTATCCTTGTCTGTTACAGCAAGGGATAAATCATATAGCCCCAGTCTTATCCACTTTATATTTTATTTTTTTTATTTATTTATTATTTAAAGTCTACGACAAACTATGGTCGACTGCATAATATAAAATATATATAAATATACAACTCAAAAGTTAAAATTTAAGATATATCGAGATATCAACAATGTTATAATACAAACAAAGATATATTATTGAACATTACACTTTAATTTGAGAATATAATAATAATAAGAAATATGAGCAGAAATAAGACCTTATACCGAGATCTTATACTGGCGGAATGCATCAGATTCCGCTCAGCATGATTTCGGAATGCAGTGGATTCCAGTCTTACTGTTGGATTGCAACAAGATTCCAATCAGCATGTCATGGGAATCCGGCAGTGCTAAGAGTAGTGTAATTAGGATACGCCAGCACAAGGCATAAAAAAGTAGCATGACCTGTGTTGTTGGAATGCACCGGATTCCAATCAGCTCGATGCCTGACCCATAAGATTATACTGCCGAAATGCATACGATTCCGGTCAGTGACTCATGAAAAAGCATGTTTTTAACGTTGTTGGAATGCATCAGATTTCAATCAACACAGTACTGACTTGTTCCTTCTTAATGATACATGTTGATAAATGTTCTCCCATCCTTAAACGACATAGTGCCTGTTTTTTACGGAAGAAATAAATTCCGGCAAATTAAATTAAATTAGCTTGTATTTCTTAAATTAGATAGGCAAGTATTGCATTACGTATAGTGGCAAAAGTACATTCAAGACTGATACAGCTATACAAGTCATTGTAGTGCGCGCACCAGATAAGAAGAGGATTATTTTTAGCAAAGTTTCGTCGACAAAGGGTAAATAAAAAAGAACGTAGTGTCTGGATACTCTAGGGGGAACCGCAAAAAAAAAGCGGCTGAGAAGGTCCGCAGAATCAATTTCTCCAATAATGATCTTATGGATGAACAATACCCCCAGTAATCTCCGATTTTCCAGAGTGGGTAAGTTAATAAGAAGAAGTCTACTTCTGTATGGAGGAAGGTGAAGACCTGAGTCCCAATTAAGGCCGCGCAATGCGAATATCAAAAATTGCTCTTGAACTGACTCAAGACGCTTTATATGCTTTTGAGAAACAGGGGACCAAACGCATGAGCAATACTCGAGTATTGGACGAACAAGCGATGTGTAAAGAACCATAGTGAGGTACGGATCATCGAACTCTTTAGCCCATCTTTTAACAAATCCAAGTAAACCCAACGGTTTGTTGGCAATAGATGAAATATGCATGTTAAAATGAAATTTCGGATCAATAAGGACACCTAGATCATTTGCAATAGATATACGTTCCAAAGGCGTACCATCTATTACATAAGGTTTAAATGCTGGCTTCACTCGGTGAAATGTCATATGCTTACATTTAGAGCAATTTAAAGCTAGTAAATTTGTTGTGCACCAACATTGGAACGAGTCCAAGTCGGCATGAAGAAGATCCAAGGAACTCAAATCGGTAGGACAGTAAGTGTTTAGGCCACAAGCCTAAATATGGCGGTGCACCCTCGTATCGCTTTACTTTTCCTTTTCGTTGTCCTTTTACCTCACATTTTTCATTTATACATATCGGTTTATACCGATAACCGTTTACCCCGCCGGATAATATTTTAGCCTAGGATTCGGCTGTGACCCCGAACTAAAGGCTTTTTACCTCTTTCACTTCTTTTGCGAACGTCTAAGAAACCGCCAGCAGCCAAGCCACCGAAGGTAAGTCTTTCAATTATATTAAAAATTCTAAAATTCATTTTTGCACCTCCGTCATCGGAAATATTGAATGTGAGTAAGTGGATTATCTTTGCATTTGCTTTTACTTTCATTTTATTTTCTAACGAATTCATTGAATTGTGATTAAGTAGATTAACTTTGCATTTGCATTTGATTTTATTTCAATAAACATTGCTGTGTATCTTTTTCTAACCAATTCCATTTATTGTGATTAAGTGGACTAACGTTGAATTTGCATTTCCATTTATTTTAATAAATATTATTGTTCACTTTTTTATAACAAATTCGTTTGTGTATTTTCTTTTCTTCTCTCCCCACCATTATTACGAGCGCGCCCTATCTGTGGTCTTGCCGCCGTAACATTTGGTCCATCTCCCCGAAATAAAAGCGAAGCGACCTACTTGCCAAATCGAAGGAATAAAATCGAAGCACAAATAAATCAGAAATTAATCAGCACATGTGGAAAGTCTAAGAGCTTAGATATTATTTATAAAAGGTATCAAATTTACAAATTAATATCAACCAGAAGAAGCAAGTGAACGAGCAACACATACAGTCCAACTGGTCATCACAACACACATACAGCCATAAAATCATCACACAGCAAGAACGAATCAACTCATCATACGATATCACGTCCATTTATCACATCATCACAATAACATCACATCTACAGTCCATATAACATCACATCAACAGTCCACATAACATCATATCAGATCACATACATTACCAAAACTTGTGTAAGGTAAGTGGTTGATTTTGGTGCACATTTTTTTTTTATATACGAACTCACGTATCGAGTGGATTTGTGATATCCATTTGCAAGTCAAAGCAAGTGGAGGTTCATTGTGTTTTTAAACGCACACTTAGCGCCTTTTGATTATCGGCTAAGTCCCCCAACAGTGGTAAGACTTTTCCGACACAACTCAAGGCAAGACAGTCAGTGGATCTTTTGTTTCTCCTTTTGCAAAAAGAATTATCACTGCACTGTGCAACCACACTCGGTTTCTATAGACAGTCTTTTCGGTTGTTGATTTTCGGCAACAATCTACATACACTCTCACTTGGTTGATGAACTTGCAAAGAAATACCACAATATTCACGCAGTCATAATATTCTGCAACCACAGACAAATTTTTTCTAAAACATTTCACCTTCGTTGGGTGGCTTGTAGTCATTTTTGCTTAATTGCGACAATCAATCACAGAATTGTTGCAAATCGCTCATTTGTGAATACACTTAATTCATATTAATTCGAAGGCATTTGATATAGAGTTTTTTTCACCGAATTATATACATATAATCAACTACTTTTGAACGGAAATCAGTTTATTAATCAGTTGGGAACTGAAATAATACCATAAAGCCAAAAATTAGCACTGCGTTGGGTGGCTAGTGGCTCATCACAATTGGTCACAAACACAATTTTATACTGATCGTTTAATATTACATAGCTGTATGTTTTCAGCGTTTTTTTATTAAAAATAATTAAAAGTGTAATTTTCCACATTAAGTTGGATAAACAAATTTATTGTCTTATTTATATTGGGAAAGATACCCTGGTTGGCTACTCGGCGATACTCATCAACGTTCACATAACACCTTTTATATACACATTAAATCCTCGTCAGGATTTCTATCTGTGTTTCACTTTCACTTGTATACACATTAAATCCTCGTCGGGATTTCTATGTGTGGGTCAAATATCACCCTTTAAACACATTAAATCCATATAAGGATTTCTATTTGTGTTTCACATCTCGAGGATTACACATCATATCCACATCGGGATTCCATCTGCGTTTTTTAAACTTTTTTTAGACACACTAAGTTTTCAGAAAATATTTCTATCTGTGTCCAACACACCCTTTAGACACATTAAATATTTGCAGACGAATTCTCTTCTCTGCATTGCACATCACTGTAGACACATTAAATCCTCGTCAAGATTTCTATCTGTGTTTGATATCACTTTGTACACACTAGAACCTTTCAGGATTTCTATCTGTGCTGCATATCACTATATACACATTAAATCCTCGTCAGGATTTCTATCTATAACACTGTATACACATTAAATCCTCGTCAGGATTTCTATCTGTGGCTTACATAATCCTCGTGAGGATCTCTATAAGTGGTTCATATCATTGGCCACACATTACACCACGTCAAGATTTACATCTGATTCAAATTTTTTCTTATCACTAAATTCACATAATATTGCTTTCTGTGTGTGTGTTCCGATCGGAGTTCAAATCCGTGTATTATTTAGATTTTACTCACACACAGTCACAGCAGGATTGATAGCTGGGCTACGTTCAAAAAACGAAACACACTTGTAATTTTTGCTGCGGTTAGATACACACCAACGCCACTAAGTATTTTGCCTCCAAGCTCGAACCCTTTAAAGAATCAAGATATTCAAATTAATAAAATCAATGGAGACTTATATTAGATTGGCTGATTCCATAGTGGAGTTTGAGCAAGATTTCAACTCTGCCCCGGCCGAATCCCGGAACAAGCACACCCTTGCACTACTGCAAGAGGAGCTAAAGGCACTCGGGAAGAAGACCAAGTCCACATATGAAAGTCTTCTCAGCAATCCTGAGCTGTCCAAAGACGAGCTCAGCTCACTAAGAAAGAAGAATAAAAGTTGCTTCGCATGCTACCTGCAATGCATGTCTGCTGTGGCGGCTGAAGCCGAAGCTATCACCCCACAGCCGGCAAGGGATGAAGCAAAGGATGAAGACTCTTCGCGCCGTGGACATAAAATGCGGCTGCCGCCTTGTGACACCGATATATTTAAAGGCGACTACCTTTCCTGGCCAGCCTTTAGAGATATGTTCACGGCGATATACATCCACAATACTGATCTGAAAGATGTCAAGAAATTATATTATCTAAAACAAAAAACTCAAGGGGAGGCAAAAGAAATAGTGGGCAGGTGCTTATTAACAAATGAGGGTTTTGCAACCGCCTGGAAGAATCTAAGCGACAGGTACGAAAATAAACGTATCCTCGTCAACACACAATTAAAACTTTTATTTAATCTGACGGCAGTCGAGCAGGAGTGTGGAACTTCAATCAAACAATTGCAACGGGAGATAAAAAATTGCATCTCTGCGCTACAATGTCATAATATTGACATCACAAATTGGGATGCAATCGTAACCTACTTTTGCTCCACAAAACTCCCTGAATCTACATTGGTTCTTTGGGAGCAGACCGTAGAACGAAAAACAGATATTCCGAAATGGGAGGATATGGACAAATTCCTGTCCAATCGCTTCCAGACATTAGAGACGGTTTCCGATCTTAGGGGTAATAAAACTACAAAAACACCCAAAAGTCAGAATTCGAGTTCTAGGGAACATTCTACGAAACTTGGGGTTTACCAAGCCAGCGTACCAAAGTCGGCATGTAAGATATGCAACAGTACGGAGCACAAATTACGAAATTGCCAAAAATTCCGTAGGTTGTCCACGTCAGGAAAAATCGAATTTGTCAAAAACAATAGTTACTGTCTGAATTGTCTGTCGGGTGGACACACCGTGACACGATGCACTAGCCAATTTAATTGCAGCACGTGCCACGCAAGGCACAATACCTTGCTCCATCTTCCGACAGCACAACCAAAAACAACTCCTCAAAGGTGGCCTCAAAACGCCACTGACAATACACCTTCAACCTCACAACAGGCTAGGGCAAGGATGGAGTCTGAAAAAAGGCAAGATAATGCTAATAACGTCTCTTCGTGTCATGCTAACACAACAAAAGGGGTGTTATTAGGAACAGCGCGGGTTAATATAATCTACATCGGAGTGAAATTTTCCGCCAGAGCGCTGATAGACTCTGGGTCCGAATGCTCTTTCATAACAGAAATACTAAAAAAGCGAATAAACCTTCCATCCAAACTTTTGCATGTGCAGGTGTCAGGAATAAATAATACACCATCTGCACAGGTAAAGGAATCATGTGCGATTACACTAGGTTCGCTTACAGACCCCTTAGTAAGCATCAATACAGTGGCCCTAGTCCTGCCCCAATTAACAGGGGACCTTCCGACTTGCCAAGTTAGCGCAACGACTCGGCAATGGTTCCCCGATCTGATTCTGGCGGATAAGAGGTTCTTCATTACTGAACCAGTCGACCTCATACTTGGAGGCGACGTTTACCCCCAGATAATACTGAATGGTATACGGAAGAACGTTCTAAATACGCTTCTCGCCCAAGAAACCGCCTTCGGTTGGATTTTAACCGGTCGTGCAGATGCACCTCACCCAACCAATACGCGGGTATCTTTTTTCAATGAAATTAGCCTAGACAAGCAGCTATCCGCTTTCTGGGAACTTGAAAACGTACCTACAAAAAAGGCCCTGACCGAAGATAATGCCTATTGCGAGGCACTATATAAAAACACAACGGGAAGGAATTCCGATGGAAGATATACGGTCGCCCTTCCATTCAAACAAAGCTTCCCAAAAACCGTCTGTTTGGGCCCATCTCTCAAGAGCGTCTGCTCTCAGTTCTATAGGAACGAGACGCGCCTAGCCAAGACACCGGCCCTACAGACGGAATACAATAGGGTACTGACAGAATACGTCACGTTAGGGCATATGTCTAAGGTGCACACCGTAGTACCACCACAATCATCTGATTGCTACTTCTTGCCGCACTAAAGTAAGGGTCGTGTTCAACGCGTCATGCCCGACATCCAATGGCACAAGCCTGAACGATGTTCTACACACCGGCCCAGTACTTCAATCCGACTTAACAATACTGCTCCTCCGATGGAGATTCTACAAGTACGTCTTCAACAGCGACATTGAGAAGATGTACAGGCAAATTTGGGTAAAGGAAAATCAAACCCAATACCAAAGAATAGTTTTTCGACTCAAAGCAGAGGACCCTGTCAGCGTGTTTGAGCTCAACACGGTAATCTTTGGGGTAAACTGTGCCCCCTATCTAGCGATCAGAACCCTACATCAACTTGCAGATGACGTCGAGGCATCTCTGCCAACCGCAGCGCACATTTTGCGAAACAGCATGTACGTCGACGACGTCCTGGCAGGGGAACATAGCATCGAGGCAGCAGTCACTGCTCGCGATGAAATCACAGCCGCATTAAAGTCAGCAGGATTCCCTCTTCGAAAATGGACCTCTAATTGCAGTAGGATACTACAGGGCATACCCAAACCTCACAGGCTTACGGAGGACTTTCTGGAGTTCGAGGACGCGAGCACGGTAAAAACCCTAGGGATCCGTTGGAACGCGCATTCCGACTACTTTTATTTCACAGCGAAACCAATCGAAAACCAGGACATCTTAACAAAGAGGGCGATTTTATCTGTCATCGCCAAACTCTTCGACCCGTTAGGCTGGTTTGCTCCAGTTATCATCGTAGCTAAGATATTAATGCAGAACATTTGGCTGGAGGGGACGGATTGGGATGAACCGGTATCCGCAATCACTTTAGATCGGTGGCAAACTTTTATGCAGGAGTACCCCGCCATTAACCAGATTCGTATACCTCGGTGGGTGCACTTCACACCAACCAACGATATCGAAATTCACGGCTTCTGTGACGCGTCCGAAAAAGCCTACGCAGCTACGGTTTACGCGCGAGCTAAGATCCACGATAGGATCTACGTTAGCCTACTCATGGCAAAAACAAGAGTGGCACCAGTAAAAACAATTTCACTACCAAGATTGGAGTTATGCGGTGCTGTCTTGCTGGCTAAGACTTTGGAAAATGTGATGGAGAACATTCACTTAGGCACATTTAACATTCACCTATGGACAGACTCGAACATCGTCCTAGCATGGATTCGAAAACCCCCGTGTTCCTGGTCAACATTTGTAGCTCACAGGGTAACAAAAGTCGTGGAGAAGGTAGGAACGAAAGCATGGCATCATGTCGAGTCCGCATCAAATCCAGCGGACTTAGCCAGCAGAGGACTTCCAGCCACGGACCTAGTCGACAACTCTTTGTGGTGGCAGGGACCTTCATGGCTGCAAGAAGGCAAAGCGAAATGGCCATCTCAAGGCGAACAGGAGTACCACACAAACATCGAAGAAAAACGAGTGCAAGTGCATGTAGCAACGAACATCAACAATAGCGAGGATATTCTTGATCGGTTTTCCGATCTATCAGGGGCGTTGCGGGTAATCTCCTACGTTATAAGATTCGCCAATAGAACCCATCCAAAAACTAAAACGTCCTTTAAAGCAGAGTCGCACCAGATTTCGCCTGACGAAATCAAGGCTACGACTAGCCGCCTCATCAGGATATCCCAAACCAACCACTATGCCGAAGAAATAAGCTCTCTGAGAACTAGGAAACTCATCGCGACCAAAAGCGAGATTCTCTCTCTAGACCCCTTTATCGACGAAGATAATGTCCTTCGGGTGGGGGGTCGTCTCGACGCATCAAGAGACGTTCCCGTCGACGAGCGTCACCCGATAATCCTCCCTTACGCCTGTCGACTCACCCGTCTCCTAGTCCAGTTTGTCCACACCATTTCCATACATGGCGGAAACCAACTAATGCTGCGGCTCCTACGCACGCAGTATTGGATACCTCGGGTCAAAAACATGATCCAATCCATCATCCACAACTGCAAGGCCTGTACGCTATTCCGCAAACGTACCCCGACGCAACTCATGGGAATTTTCCCTGCGGAACGCACTACCTTTTCTAAGGCATTTACCAACACCGGGGTGGATTTCGCCGGACCGTTTGACATCAAGTCTTATAGCGGAAGAGGATGCCGCATGTCAAAGGGTAACGTCTGCCTATTCGTCTGTTTTGCGACTAAGGCGATCCACTTAGAGGCGACTAGCGACCTCAGCACCGCCGCGTTTCTAGCAGCGTTTAGTCGGTTTGTCGCCAGACGAGGATGCCCGAGATACCTCTACTCCGACAACGGGACGAACTTTGTCGGTGCGTCGAGGGCTCTCCGCTCGGAGTTCAAGGCATTCCTCGTCGATGCGCGCGACCAAACCCTCTCGAAGTACGCCCACCACATGGCATTTCATACCAGCAACTGCTCCTCATATGGGCGGACTGTGGGAAGCGGGAGTCAAGAGTTTCAAAACTCATTTCAAAAAGATCGCATCGGATCATAAATTTACTCTCGAGGAGTTTAGCACCCTACTGTGAATCCTGTCTCAACTCCCGACCCCTGAGCCCATCCTCAAATGACTCGTCCAACCTGGAGCCACTAACCCCCGGGCACTTCCTAGTCGGGGGCCACCTGCTAGCGCCACCCGAGATCGACGTCAGCGAGAATCGCACATCACTCCTCAATCGATGGGAAAAACTTAAGGCGCTGCATCAAACCTTCTGCAAGCGGTGGAAAACTGAGTATCTCACCGAATTGCAGAAACGCGTTAAGTGGAAGCATCCACAATCGAATCTCAAACAACGGGACTTAGTAATCATTAAAGAGGACAATCTGCCTCCCAACGAATGGAGACTAGGTCGGATAGCCAACCTTCACTATGGCCCCGATAACCGAGTTCGAGTCGTCGAACTGGATACGGCAAGGGGAAAAACCACCAGACCAATCACGAAATTGGTCCTACTACCACCCTCCAGTGAGGGTGAGGGAGACTTGTGACTCCCACCCGTTATAATAAACCCCCTTAAATAAAATTAGTCCAGCTCTCGTTCACCCCGAACGAGGCCAACAAACCCCGTAACCCAGCTCTCGTTCACCACGAACGAGGCCAACACAATCCTAACGCAGATCCGTTATCTGCCACAGAACACCGTGGAATCCCTAATTACAACAAATACAAATTACTAAAAGCTCATTATTTTTCTAATAAATCATCGTCGCTGGTCGTCGCTCGCCAAAGGCACGAGGCCAACAGAATTTAGTATACAAAGCATTCAGTTTACGAATCGCTGATAAGTACTGAACTGCATAATTGCTTCGAACGTTTCTTAAATTTATGATGAATTTACTAACTATGCCATGGTCTATTAGTGTTGATGAACACAAGTAATTGTATGAAAAGTACGGACACCTATACACATCCGAAACCTAATTTAAAATTCATCGCTCCACATCAACTGGACCAGCAAAGCGATTCGCGTAAAAATGTCATTAAAAACCAATGGAAATGCCATAACGACATGGATTCATTGAGTACGTTAACTTATTCACTCCGTATGTTCGGAACCTACGCCTCCATTTAAGAATTGTGGCATCGTTATATATTTGGAATATTATGTGCATGCTTACTTATTTGGAATATTCGGACATCGCGAGGTGATATCAGGCGAGCGTATTCCGAGGATTCCAAGCATTTCAAAGTTTACCCATTCTACTTCCAATCCAACAGCCACGGAAAGCTCTACAGTCACCTTTAGTATGACTATTGAAACCTACATCCCGACGGTATATGTATATAGAATGTGTTCCTATCAGACTTGAGGCGAAAGGTCAATGTATTCAACATTATTTTCTTTATTATGATTTTATTCTGAATGTAAACCTTAATCGCGCACACAAAAAACAAAACCTCACTCTATGAGACAATAGACCAACTTATAATTTATTTACCACTGCTAACGTCGGTTGACTGGAAGATCGATCAACTCGTGTGCGGATTGACCAGACTATCTAGATGAGGTTATCCGAAAATAATATCGTTGCTCAGTGTGCAGAGGCAATCTTCCAGCCAGCCCACGGGCTATTTCGAAAATTTAGCAAAATTCGTATAGAATGTACTCACGCCATTTGACCAGAGGTCGATTCTGTAGCCGCGGCAGCAAACGTAACCGCTCACAACACTTCAACATAAGGTGTGGCCCTGCAGCAGACTAAAACCTGGTTGTGACCACCCGTCCAGGCCTTGCAATACGAGCTCGAAACGTTTGCGAATATCGGTCAGCTTTGGTTAAAAGTTATCGAGCCAGGTTACTAAATGAAATATAGACATATGTTCAAAGGTATATTTCGTCAATAAAATTGGATTTTATACTTTTTGTACACACCTCAGAAGTATATCCATCTTTACTGTTATTGTCCTTTTTATCGTCCTAATTTTGTTGCGATTCCATGTTTTGAAAACGACTACTGCGCCGTAAATCGCTTGGGTCTTGCTCACTGCGGGTTTTATGACGCTTCATATGTTTGTTTGGACTGGCAGCTTAGAGTTTTTAGTGGGTATTTTAAATCTATAGTTTCGATATGCAAACTTAAAACAAACATTAGCGTGTCCTTAATTGTTTGCACAATGCGCTGGATTTGTTCGGTATGAAATAGGCGACGCACCAAATAGCCCTGCTGTACGTGTGCAGTGAATGAAGCGACTCTGGCATTGGTTGATCCTTATAAGGATTCACTAATGTTTTCACCACCACGGGGCACTATAATATCAGCATGCGCCATAGATGGTGCAATATAATTGGCATCTGATGGTTTCACCATAGTCGAATACTGCTTAAGTACGCCGCTGAGATCACGTCCGCGCTGTGAAATGTCTCTCTTCAGACGTCTGGCCAAACGTATGTCTGCATCGGTATCTACAAACACCTTCATATCTAACAGTCTAAGTACTTCGAACCTATGAACAGCTAAAATACCCTCGAATATTATAACATTGGCCCCATACATGGTTTTAGTCTTTGCCTGCCGGAATGTGTTACAAAATTGTAAATGGGCACCTCCACCACTCGGCCCACCTTCAGTTTTGTCAACACCCCAACGAACAATTCTATATAGAATGCATCTGGATGATCAAAATTGTATTCGTTCAATAATGCCTGCTGATGTTGTTTTTCTAATATCTTGTAAAAACAGTCCATAGAGAGAAGTGTTATCCAAGGTACACTCAAGCTCTCGGTAATTTTTTTGACACTGTTGTTTTGCCCGATGCGCTACCACCACAAACGCCTATTACAAACGGTTTAACTTGGTGGCCGGCACAATTATACCATAGCGGACGTCCAGCTGTATAAATGGTACGATTATTGGCTCTTTTGATGCATTCAGCCGGATTGGCAGTGGTCGTTTGACTATTAACTAAGGTCGTGCGTTGACGATGGTTTGGCCGTGTTGGCGTGGTTGTGAGAGCTGGTGACTCCAAGGAGCCCGATTAAATAATACGTCCGGGCACAGTGGTTGGCGAGGCAGCGCAACAATAATCGCCATTACCAATGTCTACATATAGATTGGGGTCAATATAGAGTTGTTCTGTTAGATCCGAACGATTTTAAGTGCAGGCTAGGCAACGTAACGCCGGTAGTTTTATATCTTCATCATCATAGCTAATAATTCGAGCTAAATTGTGCAAAAAAAAAAAAATATTTCAGCACATCTGCATCTGCCGGAAAATATAACAGCAGATAATGCCGAATGACGCCAATGTAATGCCATTGGCAATCGTTGAAAATGGTGCCAGATATTTAGCCTGCGAACCCAACTAAAGAGAATCAGTGGCAAAAGTATGATAAGCATGCACAATCGTACATCCACAGGCTCGTCTACGTAATAATCGGCCACTGATTTTACGTTTGAGGCTACGAAAACCACCTAGACACAGCAACAGCCCAATTGGTAGATTAACAGGAAGGTGTTCACGATATTACCAAGGTATGGCGCAAATTTTCGAAAGAAGGAAGGACCCTCCACCATTGCATGCTCGACAACGCTGAGACAATTCATGCTTGGCACCCTTTTACGCCGGCACAGTTCATGTTCTGCTTTGACGAGTTGATGTATAAACCAATAGTAACTGGACCTATGGTGGCTATTAAGTAACCAGCATTTCGGAAGGCATGCGGCATCGCTAAACCACCAATAGGTACCTAATGAGCCCGTCAGCAGATGAATTAGTGTCTCCGAACCGGTTGTTGGATGTTCCACAACATGATTTTCATAGGGAGTATCAACAATAACCAGCATCTTCCGCAACCACACCACCCCTTTTCTGCTAACTCCACCGAGTATTTGCTGCTCGGTTTGGTCGCTGACAACATTGTCGCGAATGACTGTCGGATTGGTGTGACCATTTTCCTCCAAATAATACTCGATTGCGCTTTGCAAATTGTACGGTATTTCTTGAGGCAAATGGTCTAACAGTCTTGCGCGTACACTTTCCACAATGAGCTCCTCAGGCGTTTCATCGGTGAACACTTCTTTTGCATAATCCCAAGAACGATCTTTTGCAATGCGTGTCAAATAACTATAAATACCACCCAATCCATTGCCTGCAATAGATGAACTTTATTTTCAACTCCTTATATGTTACACACATTATTATGCATATGCACGACTCATTAGAATTAGCCATAACCTTGACGTTTTTTTTTTGTCGTCAACATGGTCAAAATTGTTTTAGCTGTTGGTCTATCTTCAGCCAAATCATTTGTACAACAATAAAATATTTCTATTATCGCATTGAAGTCGTCTGTTAATTCGAATGTTTGTGGTAGTGGTGGCCGTGTGCCACATGCTTGTTCCAGTATATCTAAATTATCCTGATCTGATATGGATGTGCTACTTTCATCAATCGATTCACTTTTCGCCGTGTCATTATGGTTTATATTGTTACATTCCCCGTCATTTTTAGATTTATCTGTAACGCTGAGGGTGTGTGACGGTACAAGGGCAATGGTTTCATAAATAACTAGTCCAAAACTAAATATATCAGCTTTACAATCAATAATTTCCAATTCGTCTATTACCTCAGGTGCGCACCATATATTTGTACCCACATAACGCAAATGTGGATGTTTGGTGAAATCAATTATTCCATTTTCATCTAATGGTAAGCTTACACCAAAATCACACAATTAACACATTTCGAAAACGCCTTGTTTCATAATCACCTGAAATGAAATAAAAGAATAAAAGGATAAAAAATTAGAAAAATTTATAAAATTATAAAATTATAAAAAAGGAACGATACTAGTATACTTACCCATTCTACGTTTTTCTATATAATGAAAATTCATTCAAAATGTCTCTATACTCATTTCCATGAATGAATGACATTTTGAATGAACGAAACAAGGTTGCCACCCGATGACATTTGCTTTTTTCGGTTCTTACGCAGTAAGCACATTGCGCGCGATCCAAAGAGTATCACAACTCGGATCCGCGGGATCCAACAAACTCGAGTGTTAATAACCGAACAAAAAATCAACTAACGAAAACCCTGAAGATACAGCCTGGTTTCACTGAAAACACACGCGCCAGGTTGTATTTCGATAGTTTTCCTGACATTCGGCCGTCTTTTTTCTTCTTTCTTTTTTTTTGAGAAAAGTTTTTAGTTTGAAAATGTGGGCATAAAAACATAATCAAAATCTGCCTGCTTGAAAAAAAAGGGGGGTTAACCACTCGAGACCGAAATAATTTTCGCGGTTTATCTGTGCATGATTAAAATGTAAAACACAAACAAAAACGTGTCACACTCAATAGTGGTCTCGCTTTTATGATAGAAATTGTCTCTGCGTATTGAAGTTCCGATAAAGTTTCGTCAGTCCTGTCAACTTGAAATCCAAGCAAGAATAAAGTAGTGTCATATATGCGTTGGATACTACAAACAAGGGAGAAATTAAACTTTTAGAAAGGCCTATAAATTTTATGTCGCGTCAGAACTCCGACGCGAGTTTTCCCTTAATACTTTCTTGACATGACCATTATGTATCATTACATTGCAATGGGCAGCACCGCACAGCTGTCTCATTCCAACGATTGGAAGAGTGAACAGCTGGCAGCTCTACAAATTGCCACACTCGTTAGTGTAGGCTATACCCGCCAGGGTTGTGTTGAAATCAACAAACACACCACAATTTGTGATTCTCACACAACATGGCCCAAATCAACACAAAGAGTGTTCCCAGACAGCGAGTAAAGGCCTCTTTACATCTGTCGCACATTTATATGCACGACGTCATTTGACTAGTCATTTTACAGTCATTCAAAGGTTATATTCATAGTCACATTTGCATGGGCGTGGGTAAGTTTTGTGACCAAATTTTGTAGGGCAATTACAAGGAGCCGTGACAACACACGGGTTTACCGTGATATATCGTATATTATCGCGTATTGCCTGCCCTTGGGACCACCAAAAAATATAGTTTGTCCTAAGTCTACATTTAATAATTCTTAATTTCACTCCTTGATTGTTTCAACGTCAGAACTTTCATTCTGATGAAAATATTTTCAAAATTAAAGATACTTTTACACGTATCTCAATGCAATTTTACCAAACCTAACAGTGGTTTCAACCACTACACGTCATTATGTCGGCAGACTAACTTAATCAGATTATTCATCCCGAGTACGCCAACCACGATCTCAGCCACTTAAGCTCCTAGTACTGGCTCATAAGCCACCCAACCTAAGGGCATCTACGAATGTTCTATTAACAATTTGATATTCCAGAATGACTGGATTGTCCCATAAACGCGCTAAGACGGAGGCACGCGGCAGCACATTCAGCGTCCCATGCCGGCTATGTGAAAAATCGCACAGCATAAGGCTCTGCCCAATTTACCGGGGCATGACGAACATGGATCGACTAAAGACGATTATATATTTGAGATACTGCACCAATTGCTTATCGCCATTCCACCAACGGAAGACATGTCCCAGCGAAGATCGCTGTCATCGGTGCAACGAGCAGCACCACACGTCAACACACCTCGACGACGTTCCACCACCGTCCCATGAGAGTGATGGCGAAGAAAGCTCCGACGGAGCCCTATCCATCCACGCCACGGAACAAACCCTGTGGTGGGAAGCGGACGTCGCCGACGAATAGATCGAACGACGGGAAGATCCTACTGCAATAGTAGCAACAACACCACCGGGCGGTTCAGGACCACAACGCTTCCGACTGCTATTACGTCATGAAAAGCCTTCAAACTTACAACGCGGGGATGGCGGGGAGACACGTCCTTTCCCCCCATCGCACCGCTCTGCCGGGCGGCGCCGTGGCGACGCGGAACCGCGTCCGTCCCGCTCGTCACGACGCTCAATTGGCAGGGCGGCCCCGTATAATGCTCGTGCCCAAGTAACCACGCTCGCGCGCCAACCAACAACGCCAGCCGGCTTCAGAACGGGACGCCTCCGGGAGACTCCTCTAGCAACGACCATTACACGCGAATTCGTAGCCATAGCTCCAACTGCGGTCGTCCGGATAGCAGCAGGAGGGAAGCTCCACGCAGTACGCGCCCTTATCGATCCATGCGCTCCGAACTCCATCATCGATGCAAACCTCGCAAAGGACCTCGGGTTAGAGCGTACCGGCACATCCTATCACGTGAAGTGCACGCTTGTTCTACGAGGGAAATACGGGGTAACGGGAGCAGTGACGACCCAGGCCACAGTGGTGTCACGATATTCCCGGCTTAGTCCTACAGCAACTCTGGATCCATCGGTAACCACGCCATTCCAATTCATGAAGCTGGCGGATCCAGCTTTCCACCGGTCTACACCTGTCCGGCTCACACTAGGTGCCGATGTCTACGCCAGCCTAATGGTTAGCGGCACACCACCGTCGAACGTAGGCGGGCTGCTGACTCAAGCCACCATATTCGGGTTGGTAGTGTCTGGAGCCCACCAGCAATAATCAGGCATCTGTTTATTCAATAAGTAAAGTGCACTAAAATCAACCCATGCCTATTTCGACTAACATCTCTTTATTCACAGGAATCCCACGGAGAAACGTCTGGCGTCGGTCAAATTATGTATCCTGGTCACACTATTTTTCTTCCATACGCATTTACAGCAGGGTCTAAATTTAAGTTGAGATTCGTTGATTTTATGTTGAGATTCGTTCTCGCGAGCCCTTTGGGGCTTGGTTGTTGGGGCGTCACGGTCGTTTCGAAGTTGCTCGCCGCAAGGGGGCCGACATGTTTAGGCCACAAGCCTAAATATGGCGGTGCACCCTCGTATCGCTTTACTTTTCCTTTTCGTTGTCCTTTTACCTCACATTTTTCATTTATACATATCGGTTTATACCGATAACCGTTTACCCCGCCGGATAATAGTTAAGCCTAGGATTCGGCGGTGACCGCGAACTAAAGGCTTTTTACCTCTTTCACTTCTTTTGCGAACGTCTAAGAAACCGCCAGCAGCCAAGCCACCGAAGGTAAGTCTTTCAGTTATATTAAAAATTCTAAAATTCATTTTTGCACCTCCGTCATCGGAAATATTGAATGTGAGTAAGTGGATTATCTTTGCATTTGCTTTTACTTAGATTTTATTTTCTAACGAATTCATTGAATTGTGATTAAGTAGATTAACTTTGCATTTGCATTTGATTTTATTTCAATAAACATTGCTGTGTATCTTTTTCTAACCAATTCCATTTATTGTGATTAAGTGGACTAACGTTGAATTTGCATTTCCATTTATTTTAATAAATATTATTGTTCACTTTTTTATAACGAATTCGTTTGTGTATTTTCTTTTCTTCTCTCCCCACCATTATTACGAGCGCGCCCTATCTGTGGTCTTGCCGCCGTAACAGTAAGTGTAGCAAAGTTTTACATCATCCGCATACATTATAGTATGGGAATATAATATTGTCTGTGGCAAGTCATTAATGAAAAGGGTAAAGAGCAAAGGGCCTAGATGACTTCCTTGGGGTACACCGGAGGAAACTCCGAACGATTCCGACAGATTGCATTTGAACAGGACTTTTTGGGTCCGATTATAAAGATAGCTTTTCAGCCACATTAATACGAGAAACAGAAAGCCCAGTAAATCAAGCTTATGAATAAGTAACTCATGGTTGACGGTATCAAATGCTTTGCTGAAGTCTGTGTAAATGACATCCGTTAGCTTGTTCGCTAAAAATCCTTCCATAACTATAGAGGTGAATACAAGCAAATTTGTAGTGGTTGGCCTTTGACGAATGAAACCGTGTTGGCATGGAGATAAAAGACTAGAACACTGATATTGGAGTTGACTGGTAACAATCTGTTCAAAGAGCAATACCCCTGTAGTTTTCAACGTTTGACCTAATATCTTTTTTATGCAGGGGTATAATAAAAGACTGTTTCCAAAGTGGCGGGAATGACGCAGATCCCAGAGATAACTCAAATAATTTTAAAATAGGCTCATACATGTTTTCGGCGCAGTACCTAAAAACGCAACTAGGAACACCGTCCGGTCCCGGAGAAAAGGTGGGCTTCAAAGATTGAAGACTCTGAAAAACAATATTACCATCAATGGCAGGATTTCTAATGGAATTCGAGCTATCTAAGCGATAGGGGTATTGACCGGAATGAAAACCACTGGATGAATACGTGGACTTAAAGAACTCAGAAAATAGTTCAGCAACGTCGTCATCAGTGCAAGCTTTTTTACATCCAAAGGTTAATGAGGAAGGATACCAAAAGTTTTCCGCTTTGAATTTACGAAACTGTAAAACTTTTTTGAATTTTTAAAAAATTGGGGTTTACAACAACTCAAGTAATTTTTATAAGAAAGCTGATTAAGACGGTGAAGTTTAGAATGAGCTATTAGGTATTTAGAGAGGTCTGCAGATGCTCCAGATTTCTTGAATCTCTTATATAAGGCATCACTACTGTTCGGCCATATTCCAAACAGGTGGGGCAGAGGTTAAGATAGTATTTTTACCAAAGCCAGGGAATCCCCAGCAACTGCCCTCGTCGTATCGACCAATAGGCCTGAGCTCGTTTCTCCTAAAGAGTATGCCGAAAATCTTAGATCAGCATATCAGGGAGGCGCTCTAAATAAACTCCCCCTGTGTAGGAATCAGTTTGCCTACCATTCAGGAAAATTCACGGAGACGGCTATTCATAGCCTCACGGTAAAAATTTAAAAGGCTCTAGATTCAAAAAACCCCTCTGCGCATTCGATAACACAACACATCAATCTATCGAACAAGCTATGGTTACCAAGGACATAAGTCCTATGATAATTCGATGGGTGCTGTCCATGTTAAAGAACTGGGAGGGACAACTGAATCAATTGCGGCCACGATAGGATGCCTACAAGGAGGTGTGCTCTCCCCTCTCCTGTGGACCCTGGTCATAGATGACCTCCTTCAGTTAATGAAAACCAAGGGATTGTACACCAGGGATATGCAGATGACCTAGTTATTTGCATCACAGGGATGCACAAGGAAACAATATCAGATCGCATGCAACAAGCCCTTCGCATGATAGAGAAGTGGGGCGATACCAAAGGACTGTCTATCAATCCTAACAAAATTGTCCTAGTGCCTTTTACCCGGAGAAGGAAAGCATCCATCCAAGAACCATCCCTGGGTGGAACTAAAATACAATTCTCAATGGAAGCAAAATGCCTAGGGGTCACACTGGATAGCTATCCTAAACAAAGCAACAAGAGCTTTCTTCGTCTGTACTCGACTCTACAGCAAAACATGAGGGATATCTCCAAAAATGGTATATTGGACATTTAATACTGTTGTAAGGCCAATAGTCACCTATGCTTCCCTAGTTTAGTGGCAGAAGGCCACGCAAAAAACGGCAACAGCAAGCACACTCATCGAAAAGTTGGCCTTGGCATAACGGGTGCGATGAGAACGTCCTCTTCTGATGCACTTAGTGCTTTATTCTGATAGAGAAAGAGGCAACACTAGGCGCACTAAGACTTCAAAATATTTCGGGGTTGAAGCCAGGAAACATGATACGACATATGAAAGTAACAGGAAAATTTATAGGAAATCCCACATTACACCTGCGTGACGTAATGTCCTTTAAGCTCAGAATCTCACGGAACTTTGAAGTGTCCATTGTGGACATGACCCACTGGGAAACAGGGAATCTTCATAATAACCCTGACTGAGATGTCTGGTTCACGGATGGATCGAAATTCGAAGACGGAAGAACGGGAGCTGCCATCTATGGGCCGAACTTCAAGAAATCGATATCAATGGGATGCTACCCCACCATATTTCAGGCCAAAATCCATGCAATAGAAGTCTGCGGTAGAGAATGTCTGCGGAGAGGCTCATCCTCGAAGAGCATCTACATTATGTGAGACAGCCAGCCGGCCCTACGTGCTTTGCAATCCTACACAGTTATATCTAAGCTAGTGGATGACTGCATTGAATTCCTTAATGACCTGGGAGCCAAAAAGAAGGTTTTATTAGGATGGGATTCCGGACATCAGAGACAAGAAGGTAATGAACCTGCAGATTACCTAACAAAGCAGGGTGCTATAGCAGGATTCTATGGTCCAGAGCGCTTTTGTGGACTTTCAAAAGCACACACCAGGGAAACCATTAGTAACTGGGAAACAAAACAATTCAGACGTCACTAGATTGACTACCCAGGGCAAAGTCGGGCCCAACTGTTTATACGTCCAGCAACGAATGCGTCGCTCTGGCAAAGCAAAGACTCACCCATCTAGGTAGTGTGAATCTTAATCCCTATGTGATATGGAGTAAAAAGCCTGAAAAGGTACTTAGATACATCAAAAGCCTCCGCATACAAAATTAGGCTGAAAGGTCATGCACAATAGATCTGCACAAAGGTGCAGTGCTTCCAGGCCTAATAATAATAATACAACGTTAACAGAGTCAAACTAAATAAAACCGTTTAAAAAAATGTTAAAAATGTTCCCCAATGATTGAATACTTACCTTTGGAGAATTTAAAAATAACGAAAACATTTATTACCTGTACAAAAAAGAGCGTTGCAAACGCAGAAACCCTAATTTCAGAAATCAGAATTTTCTTGAAATAATAGCTTTATTTAGTTATAGTCATGACTAATACTTTCTTACACTTCTTTTTCCTTCTGTTTTTATTGCAGTAGCAATCAATGTTGCCAGAATTTACTACACAGCATATATGTTAAGTTGAATACACAATCTCGCAAAACAAAAAACAAAGTCAGTTCGAAATAGCTCACTTCTGAAAAGGAGAAAGAAAGTTCCGCAATTTTATGCCCAATATTCACAAAGTCAAAAATTTTAAAATAATTTGAAAATTAAAAAAAAAAATTTATTTAATAATTTGGGAAAAATTTTTTTAAACAACGTGACATCAGGACGGACAAGGCGACAGCTGTTTCGATTATACCTTGTAAATCTCTTCAAAGCCTTTTCTCCCGGGAGTGGGAGTCGAACTCGCACTCCTACGATAGTTGAAATGGTTATAAACGCATTCAGCTACGTCATGCCTGTTGTAAAGTTTTTCCCAATTGCCTTCTTTTTGCATAGTTTTTTAATCTTTTACACATTGCATACTTCGTATGCAACTATGTGCCAAAGCTATGCTTGGTACGGCGGTTTTCAAAGAAACTTTGGTTTTGTTGCTGTTTTTGTTCTATTTATAGAACTACAACGAATTAACCAATTTTGTCTGTTTGTATGATTTTAATAATCGGGGATTGCCCATATTGCTTTTATAAATGTATGAAAACATTTATTTGAAGCAATTTTTTAATTTTATAATTTATTTAATAATTTGGGAAAAATATAAACAACGTGACATCAGGACGGACAGGCGACAGCTGTTTCATTTATACCTTGTAAATCTCTTCAAAGCCTTTTCTCCCGGGAGTGGGAGTCGAACTCGCACTCCTACGATAGTTGAAATGGTTATAAACGCATTCAGCTACGTCATGCCTGTTGTAAAGTTTTTCCCAATTGCCTTCTTTTTGCATATTTTAATCTTTTACACATTGCATACTTCGTATGCAATTATGTGTTAAAGCTATGCTTGGTACGGCGGTTTTCAAAGAAACTTTGGTTTTGTTGCTATTTTCGTTCTATTTATAGAACTACAACGAATTAACCAATTTTGTCTGTTTGTATGATTTTAATAATCGGGGATTGCCCATATTGCTTTTTTAAATGTATGAAAACATTTATTTGAAGCAATTTTTTAATTTTATAATTTATTTAATAATTTGGGAAAAATTTAAACAACGTGACATCAGGACGGACAAGGCGACAGCTGTTTTGTGAAAGGTGTTAATGAGTATTTTAAAAGGGCGTGGGCCTTAGTTCTATAGGTGGACGCCTTTTCGAGATATCGCCATAAAGGTGGACCAGGGGTGACTCTAGAATGTGTTTGTACGATATGGGTATCAAATTAAAGGTATTAATGAGGGTTTTAAAAGGGAATGGCCGTTAGTTGTATATGTGAAGGCGTTTTCGAGATATCGACCAAAATGTGGACCAGGGTGATCCAGAACATCATCTGTCGGGTACCGCTAATTTATTTATATATGTAATACCACGAACAGTATTCCTTCCAAGATTCCAAGGGCTTTTGATTTCGCCCTGCAAAACTTTTTCATTTTCTTCTACTTAATATGGTAGGTGTCACACCCATTTTACCAAGTTTTTTTCTAAAGTTATATTTTGCGTCAATAGACCAATACAATTACCATGTTTCATCCCTTTTTTCGTATTTGGTATATAATTATAGCATTTTTTCATTTGTCGTAATTTTCGATATCGAAAAAGTGGGCGTGGTCATAGTCGGATTTCGGCCATTTTTTACACCAATACGAAGTGAGTTCAGATAAGTACGTGATCTGAGTTTAGTAAAGATATATCGATTTTTGCTCAAGTTATCGTGTTAACGGCCGAGCGGAAGGACAGACGATCGACTGTGTATAAAAACTGGGCGTGGCTTCAACCGATTTCGCCCTTTTTCACAGAAAACAGTTATCGTCCTAGAATCTAAGCCTCTACCAAATTTCACAAGGATTGGTAAATTTTTGTTCGACTTATGGCATTAAAAGTATCCTAGACAAATTAAATGAAAAAGGGCGGAGCCACGCCCATTTTGAAATTTTCTTTTATTTTTGTATTTTGTTGCAACATAACATTACTGGAGTTGAATTTTGATATAATTTACTCATATACTGTAAAGATATTAACTTTTCTTTTAAAATTTGAATTTAAAAACATTTTTTTTTAAAAGTGGGCGTGGTCGTTTCCGATTTTGCTAAATTTTATTAAGCAGACATAAGCAGTGATAAGAGTAACGTTACTGCCAAATTTCATCATGATATCTTCAACGACTGCCAAATTACAACTTGCAAAACTTCTAAATTACCTTCTTTTAAAAGTGGGCGGTGCCACGCCCATTGTCCAAAGTTTTACTAGTTTTCTATTCTGCGTCATAAGTTCAACTCACCTACCAAGTTTCATCGCTTAATCCGTATTTGGTAATGAATTATCGCAATTTTTCGGTTTTTCGAAATTTTCGATATCAAAAAAGTGGGCGTGGTTATTGTCCGATATCGTTCATTTTAAATAGCGATCTGAGATGAGTGCCCAAGAACCTCTATACCAAATTTCATCAAGATAACTCAAAATTTACTCAAGTTATCGTGTTAACGGACAGACGGACGGACGGACATGGCTCAATCGAATTTTTTTCGATACTGATGATTTTGATATATGGATTTGATATATCTATCTCGATTCCTTTATACCTGTACAACCAACCATTATCCAATCAAAGTTAATATACTCTGTGAGCTCTGCTCAACTGAGTATAAAAATAAACTTTTGCACATTCTTCATTAATTTCATTGACTTGCATAGATATTTATTATTTAAACAGTCAGAAAAACAAACGCAGTCTTTAATTTTCAGTTAAAATATACTTAGATAAAAAAGAAACACACAAAACTCCAATAAATAATTAATTAAAATATAAATATTTCATTAATTTCAATACATTTTAGCTGAAAACATACCTACGTAGTAATTAAACATTATACAAATGCCACAGTTAGAGACTGCTTCGCAACTTCGCTCATCTTCTTCCCGGTGAAAACCGGAGCCTCAGCGTTAGCTCCCTTGAGTATCATCGATTAAGCTGGAGTCTATTTTTTATCTCCCTTGTGCCTTCTCAAGCCATTATTGTCTTCCTCTTCCTGTATTACAGCTTTTGAGGGACATGGCTTTCCAGTACTTATATTTCCCTCTTCGAACCGCTTCGCAAATTTTTAGGTTTGGTTTCTGTCATTCCGGCTAATTCACCTGCCGGTTCTTGGACTGGAGCGTTTACCCTCCCCCTTATGCCCCTTAAAAGCATGCTTGTCAGGTTCAGGCGATCGCTGCCTCTTGAATCTAGGGGTTTCTTCCTCACCGATGCGGTTGCAAAATTGAGGGTTGTTCGCAGCAAAGCTTTCGTCTGTGAATTGTCTTCGACATTATTCCACTGTCTCACGGATCCATGCCAAGCGATCGCTCTCATCGTTGGTTGGGTGAACCACTGGGCCCAAGCGCTGCATAATTCTTAATGCAGCCCGATATTTTGAGAGGGTTATCTTAACCTCCCTATCTCGTTGTTCTCTTAAAATTTTTGAGTTCATCTTGGTCGTACGACCACCTGTCCACAAGGCGGGCTCAGCGGTCTAATGTTAAAAATTGGGATAAAAACCGTGCTCCACAACAGAGCCCCTTGCTATGGTAAGGCCATCATTACTTCCCGAGGCGGCCCAGTATCGGGAAGGCTCCATTCAAATACAGCCGAATATATCCCCTGGCTGCTAATCGTCAAATAGGCACGGTCCGTATAACACCCTGGATTAGGGATTATAACACATAGGTTAGGTTAGGTTGAAGTGGCCGGTCCATGAAGACCTCACATAGACTGAATGAGTCCATTCAATAACATCGCCACAATCAACCAAGATGTTGCGTTTGTAAATATGAAGGAACTTGAGACGTGGCAATTGAAGTTTATTACGCCTTGCCCATTCACATACAAAATTTCGCGAAGCACTGGTATAAACATTATCCCCTTACAACAAAGATACTTGCTAACATATTTTGTGTCGTATTCATTTGTTATATTACAGTTTTTACCTGCGAAAAATGTTAGAAAATTTACCAACCAGTGGGAACAATAATTTCACTTGCAAAGTGTGTCAACACCCTTAACCAAAACAAATGTCACATTCTTCTTCTTATGCTTTGCTTGTAACAAAATTTGGGAGATGGCTACTTTTCAATATCAGATGGCGCCAGTGTCGCTCATTCTACCGTTCTCCATAAAAATGCGTGCAATCTACTCATAATGCATAAGCTTGTAAGCTAGACTCATCTATATGAAAAAGTGCTTATGTGTCGGGGCTTTTAGTCGCTCGCTATTTTGACGAATGTTATTGGCAAGCAACAAGCAAAGATCGTTTGTTATTTTTTTCAATGCGCACAAGCGAAAAATATTTAATGCTGACCAACCCTTTTGCGCAAATACAATGTATTTAATTGTATAAACCTTTTTCTTGTTGTTATTGTTGTTGTTGTAGCAGTGCTTCGCCCCATCCAATAGGTCTGACCAATCACAAATTGTCAACAATGTCCTCTAACGGGAGTCCGAGGAAGCTTGCTGTTTCAACAGGGGTGGACCATAATGAGAGAGGTGTTAGAGGTTGGTTCCACATTACAATTGAAGAGATGGTTGGTGTCATGTGGAGACACAATGCAAGCAGGGCATACATTTTGTATGTCGGGGTTGATTCTGGATAGGTAAGAGTTTAACCTGTTACATTATCCAGATCGAAGTTGTGCTAGAGTGACTCGCGTTTCCCTAGGGAGTGTGCGTTCCTCTTCCGAAAGTTTAGGGTATTGCTCTTAAGTACTGGATTCACCGGGCAATTCCTGACATAGAGGTCCGACGCCTATTTATGGGGTTCACCAAGGACTTGCTTATGTTTTTTGGCTTCATACGGCTGTGCTCTCAGGTGCCGTATTTTCTCATAGTGCTTACGGAGGTTACTCCTTAAGCTCCTGGGCGGTGTTGGCTCATCAATCAGATGTCTGTTGAGATGCCCAGGTTTCTGGGTTTTCAACAGAAACTGTTTGGTTAGCATTTCATTTCTTTCCCTTATTGGGAGTATTCTCACCTCATTATGTAGATGGTGTTCTGGGAACATAAGGAGACAACCCGTGGCGGTTCTGAGAGGAGTATTTTGGCAGGCCTGTAGCTTCTTCCAGTGGGTAATCTTTAGGCTTGGCGACCATATCGGGGACGCGTAGCATGCAATCGGCTGGCCAATTGCTTTGTAAGTGGTAATGAGCGTTTCTTTATCTTTTCCCCAAGTACTGCCAGCAAGAGATTTGAGGATTTTATTACGGCTCTGGATTTTCGGTACAATTGCGGCTGCATGCTCACCAAAATGTAGATCCTGATCGAACGTCACACCCAAGATTTTGTAGTGACATTGACGTGAACGTTCAAAATGGTCGACATTTGGGACGTCCATGTTGTAAATAAGGGCGCCGATGATTTAGTCGGTGATAATGTCAGGTTCCGCGAGGTGAAGAAACTGGAGAGATCAGGGAGGCAGCTGTTTATTCTGTTGCAAAACTCATCGATCTGTGGGCCTGGGCCTGGGCCTGTGACCATTATTGTGCAGTCATCGGCGTAGGAAACGATAGTAACTCCTTCTGGTGGCGAAGGTAGATTTGATATGCAGAAGTTAAACAAAAGTGGGGAGAGGACACCACCCTGTGCACCCCTTGTTTAACTCTCCTTGATTTAGATGTTTCGTTTCGAAATTTCACCGATGCCTGCCGTCCACCCAGATAATTTGCGGTCCACCTTTTAAGACTTGGGGGAAGGGTAGACCCCTCCAGGTCTTGCAGTAACGTGCCATGGTTGACCGTATCAAAAGCTTCTCCGGGTTTGATCTATTTAGGGTATTATTATTAAAAGCTTGAATTCGAGTAACAGGACCCTTCTTTCTTCGAACAGCACCCTGTGAAGGAGCTTCATCGATAACCGGCCTGATATCTTGTTCCGAGAAACTTCTCAATGAATGAGAATCGACTGTTCTCCTACATAAAGGACACGATTCATTTTCAGTCAACCAAATTGTAAGACATGACGCATAGAAGCCGTGCATACATGGCGTCGCTACAAAATTGAAATTGGTAGTTTCCTTATTGCAAATGGAACATATGTTTCCAAGGGCAGCAATATTTGCCAAATTCTCTTCACTATGTAGTACGGTCATTTTCCTTTCTTTTTTAATTGAAAAAAAAAATCTTTACATGAACAATATGCTTTATTAACTCTTGTAAGTGTACGTGAGTGGATGGATAAATATAACATAGATAGTATCATAACTGCATTGAATACGCATACTGAACGGACGAATTTAGAAATAGTGCAAACCGGATATAATTATGTTTTATTATTTCGTATCTATGCATTAAAATGAAACGCTTGAAGATTACGAAAAGCATAAAACATACTTACTATAAACAATTTATGATAAGCTACTGGTAGAAAATACTTCAAACTTAATAAGATCCATTCCAAATAACTAGATGCATAAGAGTATTTATAAAAGACATAAATAATTTAGGCAAGCTGGTTAAATGGAAGACCAATCGCATCCAAACTAATTCCATCGCTTGCAAATTATCCTGCAGAAAACAAAATTTTAGAGGCTCGAAAGCAGATGATTCGGGCCCCACGTCCCTGGGCGCCAATTTTATCTCATGGACCAACACACAGGCTGGGGAGCTCGGAGCGGGTGTGCATGCTTGCATTATCCAGGCCAGTCGGGAATGTCGGGGTTCTTGCTATTTGCACCCTAGCTTTGGTACATCTACATAAAATTATAATCATGCACTGCAAAGCAATTAGACGGAACGAACCCCATACAAGGGATCTAGCTCCGCATTAAATATGAGGTTGTGCACCTGTTCTCTAGTGTATTTACTCGTACAGTATGATATGGACGGACTTGTGAGACAAAGAAAACGGCAGACAAAAAAAAAAAAAATCAAACATAACCGGACTCTCCCTGTGATCTTCCGCAGATGGACAAATCTCCATTAATACTGTGGGAGGAAATAATATATGCGTAAACAATTATATGTGTATACCTATGATAGCTACGAGCTGAGGTAAGGCTGGTGTTTTTCCTCCATATCTGCTCTCGCTCCCTTCCCTTCCAATGTATTGAGAGTTAACGTAAAGCTCTCCCATACCCAACCAAAATAAACCACCCACTACATAACGCTTACAAGAGTATTAAAATTACTTTACACTTTTTTCATTATTCTCAAATATATAATACAAGGAGAGAGTTTATGTTCATTTCTTTGACATTTGCAATCATTTAAGGCCCCATTACTGATACTTAGCATAGACTTGACTTGGCTTGAGAACTGTCACTTACAGTTCTGTTAAATGAACATTGCATATTACTGATTACTCAAAACTCAGCAACACTTAACTTGACTTAGAGGTCTGTTGAATTTTAATTTTCTATGTAAGTTCTAAGTGACGTTTACATTTTGAGATGCCATTTGTTTGTTTCCATTCCATTTTGACATTTTGTCATACAAATTGACATTTATTGATTATGATGCCAGATTGTATGCGCTAAGTGGGGTATAATCAAGCCTACCCTTCAAAAAATGCGAGTACTCTATAAAGAATGTAAGGAATACTCCTTTGGGAGTATAGGACTGCTCCAAATCTAATCTGTATTCATACAAAAAATATGCTCCAATTAACATTGCGATGTCCTAGGAGAGGAGTAGGTGATCCCACTCTCGCTTTGTTTGTGAGCATTCCATAGAGTACATACGTTAGAGTACTTTCATTGTAGCACTCCATGGAGAACCCACAGAGGATCATATGCCAAAGTACTAAAGAGGAATTGTGTCGGAAAGAATTATCGAAGTGAATTTAATTTAAAATGAAAGTAAATGAAGAGGAGCAATACAAATTTTATATTTTATACTACGAATATTCTTATGTTATTTAGCATTTGCGTGAATAAAGAAACTAATATTTCTCTATACATACTATAGTATGTATACATAAAACCAGTGCGCTGTTGCATTTTATCAGAGTTGCCAAAGTAAAATTTTATTATTAGCTATTTGCATGCAATATTTTACTTTTGGCAACTCTGTTCGATCGTCATCGTGTCGTGATCACTGTCGTTAAGAAACGAGCTATGATCGGCTGATGGTGTTCCGCAAACGCATTGCAAAGGAGTATTGTTAGAGTACTCCAACATGAAGAAAATGGAACTCGTAATCCAACAATTTTTGCAGGGTAAGTTGCCAAGTTTACGCCAAGCCAAGTCAAGTCTATGCTAAGTATCAGCCTTCATGAATGATCAAGAATTCATCTCTCTAGAGCAAAACAAAAGCAAAGGTATTACGAGTATTGCCTTTGCAGTCAAAAAAACCAAATTTCGCAAAAGCATTATTAATGAACAATAGCAGTAACAAGAAAAAACTATAGTAAACCCAAAATAGGCATATATGTATGAAATATTATGAATGAGCGGATTTAGCAAAGTACAACAAGATCGCTAATAAGAAGATTCTGCCTTGCTGCTAGTCGTTCATTGTTACAAACTTAATATTAAGATATGTAAATATGTATATGGGGTATTCCATCCCATTTCGACAAATTTTGAACCCGACCCCTTTAGAATTGGCTGACAGTTTTTCTTCTTTTTCTAGCTTACGAAAGACGTTTTTCAGAATTTTTTCAAAATTTTTCATCCAACTCAAAAAAAGTTATGAATTAAAAAAAAAACACCGTTTTTGTTTTCAAAATGCTATAACTTTTTCAAAAATTGACCGTTTGGGATCTTTTTTTTTAAATATGTTTTTAAATGTACTTTTCGGAAAAAATACAAAAAAATTTTTAAAGTTTTTGTGGAGATTAAGTTTCCTTTAAGCTATTCTGATCTATTTCGTTGTAGTGCGAATAAAAACAAGGTTTATTCCACCTTACGGCCCAACGTTTCGCCAAATTTCCTTGGCATCATCAGGGGCGTAATATTCTATTTATTATTGTATAAAATAAAAACAACAAGAAATGCAAAAAGAAACTTTAAACATTTTTTTGTATTTCTTCCGAAAAGTACATTTAAATATTTGAAAAAATTCTGAAAAACGTCTTTCGTAAGCTAGAAAAAGAAGAAAAACTTTCAGCCAATTCTAAAGGGGTCGGGTTCAAAATTGGTCGAAATGGGATGGAATACCCCATATATATATGTGTGTAGTTAAGTTAAATTAGAAATAAGTATCAATGATAATAAATTGTACTCACATTATTTTAACGGGTATTCCAACGATTTTTGCGCAAACAGCAGGAAGTGTTGTTGATACCGAATTGAAAATTTGCCAATATCTTATAAACTAACTAGCAGACCCAGCAGACGTTGTTCTGCCCTAAATTTGGCCTTCATGCATATATTTTAAAAAGCTTTTTCCGTCTAACTCTGCCCTCCCCCTCTTCACTTTTTCCTAATCCTTTTACTCACTCCACCCTCCGTCTTTTTCGCTTCATCTATCTCCATCTTCGTCTCATTCTATCTCTCTCTCAGTCTATCTCTTTTGTTCCAGTCCCAGTCCCACTCCGAGTCTCAGTCCCAGTTCTAGTCCTAATCCCAGTCTAACACACATTTTAGCCTTTCCTTTTATATATATAAATTTTTATTTTTCACACTTCTTTATAATATTAAAACGAAATGCAGATATTCATTGCCTTTGAAATTCGGCTTAAAATTGCACATGGAACAACTAAAGACTCTCCTGAATTAAAAAAAATTTCTTAGTACTTCTAAATCGCGGGGCCCCTCAGAAACCCCGGGTCCGGAGGTATGTAGGTTTCTGAGCACTCGCTATTTAAAATGAACGATATCGGACTATAACCACGCCCACTTTTTCGATATCGAAAAACCGAAAAAGTGCGATAATTCATTACCAAAGATGGATATAGCGATGAAACTTGGTAGGTGAGTTGAACTTATGACGCAGAATAGAAAATAAGTAAAATTTTGGACAATGGAATTTAAAAGAAGGTAATTAAAAAGTTTTGCAAGCTGTAATTTGGCAGTCGTTGGAGATATCGTGATGAAATTTGGCAGGAACGTTACTCCTATTACTATGTCTAACTTAATAAAAATTAGTAAAATCGGAGAACAACCACGCCCACTTAAAAAAAAATTTTAAGTCAAATTTTAACGAAAAATTTAATACCTTTACAGTATGTAAGTAAATTATGTCAACATTCAAATCCAGTAATGATATGGTGCAGCAAAATACAAAAATAAAAGAAAATTTCGAAATGGGCGTGGCTCCGCCCTTTTTCATTTAATTTTTCTAGGATACTTTTAATGCTATAAGTCGAACAAAAATTTACCAATCCTCAGGGCCGGCGGAACGCGGTGTAGTGAAAAAATATGATTCTTTCCCCCCCCCCTCCCCCCCTTTGCGTGACCAAGATTAGAATTTTGCAGTCCTTTAAAGTAGGAAATAGAAGAGTATTTCAAGTTCACAACATAAATCAATAACTAGTACAAATATATGTAGGTTTAAAAATTTATTTGCTTTTTTACAGGCCTTACTATATATAAGCATCATTACATAGCAAAAACAGCAGTTCGTTTCGAATTGCGACTGATAAATTCATTCATCAATTTATCCAAATTGAGCTTATCAACTGCTTCTGAGTGCGAATGTAGCATTGCCACATGATTTAGTATATTTTGCGCAGTTGATGACCTTATATAATTTTTGATTCGACGCAAAACCGAAAAGCTCCTTTCATTGGAGCACGTTGATCCAGGAATCTTAATTATCAATCGAATGAATCGCACAAATTCCGGAATAAGAGATCCATATAACATTTGCTTTCTCTCAAAAAATTTACGATTTCACGGATATTGCTGACCTTTGTTTTTTCGCGCTGCAAAATTTCAGGAAAAAAATCTCTATCATTTATAAGTTCAGGATCTTTGAAGTCTCCCCTATAAAAGGATGCAATTCTTTTGACATCGTTCCTAGTTAATTCAAGAAACTTCTGCGGTTTATTTACTTGCCGCGTCTCATACAGTAAAACCCGCTTAAGTACCCCGAGCAAAATGTTCAGAATTTTGGGGTACTTAAGCGGGTTGGGCACTTAAAAGAACCCGCTTAAGTACCTTCATTCGGGTACTTAAGGGAACATATGAAAAATGAGTTGTAGTTACATATATGAATACATATTCCTGAAAAATGTATATATTTCAAAACAAGAAATTTATATAAAATAACGCAAAAACAAAGAAAAACTTTATTTAAAAAGTAAAAAAAAATATCACATACATAGTAGGAATTCAATTCTTTTAATTCATTTTTACATATGTATGTACTATTATTAGGAGCATATGTAGGTACTGTGTATCATTCCACAAGCATTTGCAAGCTTAGGACGTGAAAAAATCTGTAATTTTTTTTTGGTGGTGGCTTCCAAATTTACACATAAACAGTTTTTCTTCAAGCGATTCAAATTCATCAAGATCGAGATTTTCACTTTCCATATAATCTTTAATAATTGAAAGCGCTTCCAAAGCTTTAGCTAAAGTAGGCGCAATATTATTGGACTCGTCTTCTGAATTTTCTGTAGCTGATGACTCATGAGATTTTTCTTCTAAGACGGATGACAATATTTCCTCTTCCGTAAGTATTCCAAAACATTGGAGTTCTTCATCGCATCTAACATATTCTTCAAACTCTTCACTATCGATCGGCACATTTATTAATTCTTCAGTGGCCTCCGGGCAATTATTATTAAAAAGAAATCCACCCTATGTTATCAAATCAAAAAATTAAATAATGAATATTTCAACAGAGGATATAAAACATACCTTATGAAAACAGTTTTCTATAGTTTCCTTTTTAACTAGCCACCATGCCCGCTTTGCAAAGTATAAAGCATCCAACATCGAAATAGATTTCACAAAATCTTGGTTTGTTAAGCCTTTTTCGATAGAAAGAAACTGTTTTCGTACAAGTATTTGTCTGAAATGAACTTTGAAGGCATGAATTATTCCTTGATCTAGTGGCTGCAAGATAGATGTGGTATTTGCTGGAAGAAATTCAATTTTGACATTTTCCAGTAATAAGTCAACCACTTTATGGCACGGTGCATTATCAACAAAAAGCAGAACTTTTCTTTGTTGCTTAATCATATCGCGATCAAACTCTTTTAAAATATTTGTCCAAAGCGAGCTAACCATCCAAGCCTTACCCTGGGTGTAATATGGTAAGGGAATACTTTTTCCTTTAAAGCAGCGGGGATTTTTACATTTTCCAATAGCATATATTTTTTTTTCACTTCCATTAGCATTGCATAAAAATAATAGGGTAAGGCGCAATTTTTGGCTCTTTCCTCCTTTCACAGCAGCGCCCTTTCTAGCTAAAGTGCCGCCTGGTAGTGCCTTATAAAACAATCCGCTCTCATCCGCATTAAAAACGTTGCGGGCTTCATAGTCTTTTAATAAATTTTGCAATGTATGTTGTCTGTATTCATCTGCCACTGTAGTGTCGGCGTCCGCCGCCTCTCCAGTTATTTTTGTAAATTTAATGCCCTCTCGCCTTTTCCAGCGCCACAGCCAGCCATTGGTAGGACAAAAATCAACGTGCATCTTATCAGCGAATTCTCTAGCTTTTTTGAGGAGTTGAGCATCTGTAATCACAACATTTACAGCTCTCATTTGGTCGAACCATTTGGAAAGAGCCTCTTCAACTTCTTCGTTGGGACTTTTGCGCAAACGTTTGCGTTTCCAGCAATTAGTGTCCGCTGATTCCTCCACTTTCTTGCGATTTCTCAAAATCCGATTTATGGTTGAAATGTCGCACTTGAAATGTTGCGCAATCTGATTTTTGGAATTTTCATTACTCTCAACTAAATGAAGTATTTGTATTTTTTATTTAATTGTTAAACTTGTAATTTTTCGCCCTTTGCCAGGCATTTTTCTACATATGTATTTTAACTTTGACAACTGGCGATTCTCGATAAATTAGTGGTGTAAATCAAATCAAATATCGATTTTATAGAGCTACCATTGAGCTTCAAAATATGTAAGTACCAAGTAGGTACTTAAGAGGGGTAAATTATATGAGAAATTGATATTAGTGCACGAAAAATTTAGTCACTTAAGCGGGTTGGGTAATAAAGCGGGGAGTTACTTAAGAGGGGGATTTTCTTCCCACTTCTTACAAAAAGCAGAGTGCCCAAAAATTTTGGTTACTTAAGCGGGTTAGGCACTTAAGCGGGTGAGTACTTAAGCGGGTTTTACTGTATTGTATTTTTGTGTATATAACTACGTGTGCGTGTAGTTGATTTGCATTCCCGCTGTCGGCTGCGCTCTCTCTCTTATGTAGCAGCGATTGTTTCATTTCTTGTCACAAGTGTGTGTGTGGCTTTTGTGGAGTATTTATTTACTTTCAAGCTAATGATGTTCCGAACCTGCTTATATGAGGAAGAAGCTATGAAGAAGCTTTAACCGTGAGAACAACTTCCACAAAAGACGTGATATTCAATTTTTCCGAGTGGGTAGTACCACCCATACTACCATAGGCTGCCGCCGGCCCTGCCAATCCTTGTGAAATTTGGTAGGGGCTTAGATTCTAGGACGATAACTGTTTTCTGTGAAAAAGGGCGAAATCGGTTGAAGCCACGCCCAGTTTTCATACACAGCCGACCGTCTGTCCTTCCGATCGGCCGTTAACACGATAACTTGAACAAAAATCGATATATCTTTTCTAAACTCAGTACTTATCTGAACTTCAGTTTGTATTGGTATAAAAATGGCCGAAATCCGACTATGACCACGCCAACTTTTTCGATATCGAAAATTACGAAAAATGAAAAAATGCCATAATTCTCTTCCAAATACGAAAAAAGGGATGAAACATGGTAATTGGATTGGTTTATTGACGCAAAATATAACTTTAGAAAAAACTTTGTAAAATGGGTGTGACACCTACCATATTAAGTAGAAGAAAATGAAAAAGTTCTGCAGGGCGAAATCAAAAGCCCTTGGAATCTTGGCAGGAGTCCTGTTCGTGGTATTAAATATATAAATAAATTAGTGGTAACCGACAGATGATGTTCTGGGTCACCCTGGTCCACATTTTGGTCGATATCTCGAAAACGCCTTCACATATACAACTACCACCACTCCCTTTTAAAACCCTCATTAATACCTTTAATTTGATACCCATATCGCACTAACACATTATAGACCTCTGGTAAACCTTTATGGCGATATCTCGAAAAGGCGTCCACCTATAGAACTAAGACCCACTCATTATAACCTTTCGTTTGATACCCATATTGCACAAACGCATTCTAGAGTCAACCCTTGTCCACCTTTATAACGATATCTAGAAATAAGGCCCACGCCTTTTAAAATACTAACTAATACCTTTCATTTGATACCCATATCGTAAAAACAAATTTTAGAGTCACCCCTGGTCAACCTTTATGGCGATATCTCGAAAAGGCGTCCACCTATAAAACTAAGGCCCACTCCCTTTTAAAACCCTCATTAACACCTTTCGTTTGATACCCATATTGTACAAACGCATTCTAGAGTCAACCCTCGTCCACCTTTATAACTATATCTGGAAATGGCGTCCACCTATAGAACTAAGGCCCACTCCCTTTTAAAATACTCATTAACACCTTTATGGCGATATCTCGAAAGGCCTCCACCTATAAAACTAAGGCCCACTCCCTTTTAAAATACTCATCAACGCCTTTTAAAATACTAACTAATACCTTTCATTTGATACCCATATCGTACAAACAAATTCTAGAGTCAGCCCTGGTCCAACTTTATGGCGATATCTCGAAAAGGCGTCCACCTATAGAACTAAGACCACGCCCTTTTAAAATACTCATTAGCACCTTTCATTTGATACCCATATCGTACAAACAAATTCTAGAGTCAGCCCTGGTCCACCTTTATGGCGATATCTCTAAATGGCGTCCACCTATAGAACTATGGCCCACTCCCTCTTAAAATACTATTTAATACCTTCCATTTGATACAAATGTCATATAAACACATTCCAGGGTTACCCTAGGTTCATTTTCCTACCTGGTGATTTGCCCTTAGTTTGTCTCCATAGCTCTCAGCTGAGTATGTAATGTTCGGTTACACCCGAACTTAGCCTTCCTTACTTTTTTATTGATAAGCAGGTTGTTTAATTAAACACGAAGCAATTACACGGAAGAATATCCGCACCCGCTGAAAATATGAGTGCCGCTGCGTATACGTAATATTTTATTATTACGTATAGACATTTAAAAAAATTGCAAAAAAATAATATCGCGAATATAAACTGAGATATAGCCTATCCTATATTTCAAGTTAGATAAAACTAAACATGGAGTGCAAAACAAATTCAAAATCGCTTCAGTAGTTTAGGAGTCCATCACGGGCAAACATAGTGGCACGTGATTTTTATATATAAAGATTACTTAAAGTTGTTTTGCGAGCATAAAAAAATGTTATTCTTTTCATAAACTTTTTTTGTTTTATTATCGTCTTTTAGAGAGATTTAAAGCAAAAAGTAGAAAGTTAAATATAATGGAAAGTTTTAATTGAGTACTATATATTCATACTGTAACGAATGTTAGCAGCACTGAGCGATGCTATCGTCTCTAAGCCGATGGTAACCAGCGACGTGAATGCACATCAATAATTCAATCATTATGTATCTACATAAACGAATAAATAATTGCGTCTACACATATGTCGTATACGAACATCGGAGCGGCAATGCACAAATACATGCATATATATTATCTGAGTTGTCACAAGAGAGAGCAATAATTTGTGCACGTAGTTGTGACTGGCGATTTTGTAGCCGAACTAACTAGTAACTTCTGGAAATCGAAGCGCCTAAAAGTATGCAGCGTAAACTATAAAAGCGGGGCAGGCGAGTAAGAAGTAATTCAGTTTGAGTTGAGCTATCAATCAGTTTGATTAAGCCCGCGATCTGGCGGCCAATAGTAGAGTTTCATTTGAGTTATTAATCAGTTTGGTTATTAAGCCAGCGAGTAGCAAAGTATAAGTGTTATTGTGAAGTACTTACTAAAGGCCATTTTTCCATCATTCAATATTGGAGTTATTTATTCAACAGTTTAGTGATTCGAACTTAGCAGAGGATTGCAAATAAGAGGATTTGCAAGTAAATTCGTTACAATACATATATACACATATATGAATGTGTATATGTTTATATATGCAAGCTATTGATTCTTCTTCTTTTTTTTTTGTTACTTCATATCAAATATTGTTTTTATTAAAAGTTAATTAGGTTTAACCGAAGAGTTTATAATTCATCAAAAAATTTTTTTCATTTGTTCTTTTCTCGTTACACATACATATTCATACATAAAAAAATATATATGTAGGTAGATGGAGATATGCAAAAATTATTGAACGAATCCCTAAACCTGACTCTACTCTATAGGTTTATGATGGAGTTTTCGCCACTGATGTTTAGGATTCCCCTTTTTTTCTTTCAAAGATTTTTAGAAACCAAACCACACTTTGGCTCGGAAAAAAAAGGCAGCTTGGATGCGCTGAAAAGTTGTGTTCACCGGCAGCTTTTGGTTTCTATGATTTATGTAAATTCCACGTGTCACTCCAACAATCTTCCTGGTTGAATTGAGTTATTCTGGACGTGCTCAGTGTTTGCCTTGAATGATTCTGAGTAGCCTTGGGAAGCGTTCTAATAGAGGAATGAGTACTAAATGAATTTGTTCGATCATTTAATCTAATTTATGTGGGTTTACCCGAAAATAACAATTTGTCCACTTTTCATGAAATAATGTAAATTATCTTGAGGTCAGTGTCGCGTTATGGTCGCAAGAACACGCATCCTCCAGCTTGTGCTCCAGGCACGTGGGCCAAATATGCTCCACTCACATTGGTACTCAGGGATTAAATTTTTTCCTCTGATCCGACGAAATAAACTTTTTTCCCGTCGAACGAAAACAATAGCGCACTATACGTATTAGACCCCGATATAAACACAACTCGATTCGGGTAAAATTCTTCGATTTCTTTTTCTTTAAAAGTATATATACATATGTATAAAATCATATGTATATTCACTTTTTAATTTATTACCAAACATGTGGTTCACTACCGCTCACAAAATGAAATGGTGAAGGAAATGTTCGTGACAAATGAAAAAGGTCGATTTTGGTGTATATTGGAACGATTTTCCGTCATCCCTTGTCAAATTTGGTTTTGAGACAAACCGGTTTCGGCGTTGTGCCATCATCAGTGTCGATTTTCGTTCTGATCTGTTGTTGTCATTTGTCCTGTATTTATAGTTCGTAGGTATATGAGCAGGTATTGTCAAATTGATGCTTGTGTATATTTAGTTATGTGTATGTGCTGTGTGTTCATTCAGAACAGGGTGGTTTACTAATCGATTTGTGTGGCTGACTGGGGTAGGTAGAAATTTGTGATTTTAGTCGTTTGACCTTCTTTGTCGGTTTTTTGTTTTGGTGTGTTAATTGTTTTGTGTTTATTTGTTGTTGTGTGTTTGTCTGTTGTACCTGTGTGATTAAGTTGTTTCCTGTAAACAAGTTTTAAAGGCTCGAATATTGTGTCAGAAATTGTGTTTATCTGTTCGTTTATTATTCTACCGTCGAATGTTTTCTGTTTGTAGATTTCCATGTTTTCGAGTAGGTGGAGACGTCGGCCCTTTTCTTTTATGTGAAGAACCCTAACTGTTTTATTGATGTTTGCTGGGGAACATTCATTCTCGACCATGTGATTCGCGAAGTTAGACTCGGGTATAATGTTTGGATTCCGTATTTTTTTGTTGTAATTTCTAATATGTTCTCTGAACCTCGTTCTTATTTGCCGTCCTGTTTGCCCTATGTAACTATGCTGGCATCCGCAGGTAAGCTTGTATACGCCGTGGCTGCTAAACGGATCCTCTGAGTTAATGTTAGTTCTTAGTTTTCGCCCTAGATTGTTCGATGTTTTGAATGCTGTGTTAATGTTGTATTTTTTAAAGAAGTTTGCCAATTTATATGTTGCTTTTCCAGTATATGTCATAGTCGTCCAGCTATTATTTTCCTTTTCATTATTTCTTTTTGGTTCTCCATTTGTCATTCTGAGCTTATCTACTAGTACTTTTTTATATCCGTTGTTTGCAGCGATATTATATATGACCTCAAGTTCTCTCTTATATGCCTCTTGTGTAAGAGGTGTTCTTTCAAGTCTATTTACCAAGTGCCTTAATGCTGCATTTTTATGATGTTGAGGGTGATTTGAGGTATTGTGTATTATTGTGTCGGTGGCCGTTGACTTTCTATATATGTCATAGTTAAATCTTTTGGCTTCTTCATCAATATTTATCGTGAGGTCTAGATAGTTGATTCCTCCGTCTTTTTCGGTTTCCATTGTAAATTTTATATTGCCGTGCTGTTTGTTGAGGTACTCCAGTACGAGCTCTTCGTTATTAGTAGTTAAAACGCATATTATGTCATCCACGTATCTAGCATAAAATGACACGCCTAATTTGGACTTCAGCTCCTGTATGTACTTTTCTTCCAGATTTTGCATGAACACTTCCATAAGAATTGCTGATGTGGGGCTTCCCATTCCAAGACCGTTTGTTTGTCTATATATTTTATTGTTGAATTTAAAATAGTTTTGACGTAAAGTGGTTCTTAGCGTATTTGTGATTTGCATACTTTTCACTTTGTCTTTTGTGTTGTGAACTATTGTTGAGCTAACTATGTCCAAAGTCTCCGATAGTGGTATAGATGGGTATAGATCTTTTATGTCAAAAGATACCAATTTGCTGTTTCTTGTTAGCTTTACGGTCTCGAGTCTCTCTATTAGTTCTGTTGTGTTAGCTATTGCATATTCGTTCCTTAGCTCCAGAGTGTCTATCAATATCGTTTTTAAATATTTGGACAGTTTGTAACATCGTGCCGATTTAAAATTAATGATGGGCCTCATTGGCGTGTCCGGCTTGTGGATTTTTGGTAGCGCAACCAGTGGAGGAGCCGAAGGGTTCATTTGGACCAATCTATGTGCCATGTTAGAATCTACTATATTTGTTGCATTTTTTATAGCAACTTTGATTTGTTTTTGGTATTCATCTGTGGGATCCTCTCTCATTCTACGACATTTCATTTCCTCCATGAGATCCTCGGTTTTGGATATATATTGCTCTTTTTTTTTTTTTTAAACGCACAGATAAAAACAATTTCTGACACAATATTCGAGCCTTTAAAACTTGTTTTCAGAAAACAACTTAATCACACAGGTACAACAGACAAACATACAACAACAAATAAACACAAAACAATTAACACACCAAAACAAAAAACCGACAAAGAAGGCCAAACGACTAAAATCACAGATTTCTACCTACCCCAGTCAGCCACACAAATCGATTAGTAAACCACCCTGTTCTGAATGAACACACAGCACATACACATAACTAAATATACACAAGCATCAATTTGACAATACCTGCTCATATACCTACGAACTATAAATACAGGACAAATGACAACAACAGATCAGAACGAAAATCGACACTGATGATGGCACAACGCCGAAACCGGTTTGTCTCAAAACCAAATTTGACAAGGGATGACGGAAAATCGTTCCAATATACATCATTTATCCACCCTGTCGGAAAATCAACCAAACAAGATAAGTCGATTTTGGTATTCACGCCAGTGTTGTACAGCGAAAAAAATTGTTTAAGATACCTTATGACTGCTGTTCGTGGTGAGATTAAATTTAGGTACGTAAACAAAATGATTACACTAGATACGTTATCAAGGCAAAGTACTAAGGTACTCAATTTTTGCTGAGGTTTTAATAATGAGAAATTCTCCATCAGCTATCACAATTTCTGATAAATTTAATGATGATTATAAATTTTAATTATTCAATATAGAAAGTTCGGATATCAAAGAGTGGCTTTACGTGCTTTTTTCGCTGCAAAATTTTTATATGAATATCAGTATTTAACTGTCTTGCCAAAACGGATTAAACACAAAGCGTGGCAAGTCCTGAAACTCGTTCTTGAGATGAACACGATCTATGAACTTTGTTATGGTCCACTTGGCAGATTCACCCTTGGAAAGTACCAGTTGGCTGGTGATAGGGAAAAGGGTAGGATTCACCTTCACTCATGTCTGCCTGGGGGGTTAAAGCAAATTTTTGTTAATTTTGCGCAGGTGGCATCGCGAAATAATCCAATGGTGTGGGAAAATTCCCAATAACGGCAACCACCATGGCGTAACTATACAAGGTGACAGCTGACTTGTAGTTTTATACGATTTGACAAATTAACTTTCTCGCAGTACGATTTTGACATTAGTCCATCGGTCCACAAAAACAAAGTATATGGAACTTTTAATGATGGCTGTAGGAATGTCACAGCGACCACCACCTCGCATGGTTCCAACCAGGGGCGGATACAGGTCTCCAAATAAGGGGGGGAGGGGGGGCGATCATGGCCGAAAGCTCAAAATCCACTTTTGCCATGGAAGTCAGTAATATAAATTAATGATTAACTTCAGAACACCATTTTGACATAATTACAAATAAACGTATCGAATTTATCTTTAAGCACTCAAATTAGCTCAACTAATTGAAAGAATTCGAACAAAAAACAATCAAGAAATGATTTTATACAGCTCAAAGGTAGAAGCTAGTTCTTTCTGATAAGAGAGTTTCACTTGTGGCTTTAACTAAGTGGAGTTATTTTGAATATATGTATATCTATTGCAGCAATCAAAAAAGGAAAAAAAGAGATGAATAATTTGACTTCAGACCCCATTCTTGGAAACGAATGAACTTTTGTTTACAACGAATGAACTTTTGTTTACAATTGAATGAACAGACAGCTGATTTCGAGCCCCATTCCTGGAAACGAATTGAGAGAGAATAAAAGTTTCGTATCAGGTCATCAGTGGCTCTGATACTGCATAAATGAAACGATATATTAGGTGTGTTCCGGAACTTTTATAAAAAAAAAATGAAGTTGGTTGGTGATATGAAGAATTTTTTTATGTTTTGCAAGGTCTTCATGTTTCAACTATTTTATTCACAAACCATGGCATATCTGCGGCAATAAGCGGAAAAAGCAAAACTCACTTATTTATTATTTACCTTTTTTCGCTAGACAAGCAGACAAAAGAAGATAAGAAATATTTCATTCAATCTCAATTTTACGGAAATCTAAAAAATGCATTTCAATTTCTGGCAAATTAAGCACGCCCAATATTTATTCAGGTAGATCTGTGGGGGGGGGGGGGGGGGGGGGGGGGGGCGATCGTCCCATGCCCCCCCCCCCCTGTATCCGCCATTGGTTCCAACATGGCAACTACAGTTAAGTCATGCGATTTAACGGCGCCGTTCCACTGCGCAGTCGCAATAATGGTGGAATTTGGTTTTAACAAGTGACGGCGTGGGGCGCCATTTGTAGAAATCATTCGCGAAATTGCAATCGTTGGCGACGGTATATCCACCAAGTGAATTTTTCAATGTGAGTGGTAGTGAAAAAAAAGACAAAATAAGCCTAATTCGTGGTCCTAAAAGTCGCTCAAGGGTGTATTGGCGGAAGAAATTAAACGCACATAACTGCGTAAAAATATATATTCATTCATATTAAGCTTGCCTCCGAAATCTCTCAAAAGCTTGTTAAATTTTAGATCTACCGACTTAACGTTGTTAAAGCAAGAAGAGATTTCACTAACGTTCTTCGACCAAGCATAAAAATAACCAGTGCAAAAGGCTCCTCTTCTTTTGGGTACAGTTTTGCCTATATTCTTTGGTCATATGCCCCATATACTCAGCTACGCGGTTAGCTATCTATTTTTCTAATTACCAATATTATAATTTTATTTATGAACCAATTTTAATTGCCATTTTTTTCAGTGCTATTTATTTTTGAATACCTATTTTGAATGCCTAAGCTTCATACGGAAGCGCTTTTCTTGGCACTGTCATAAGAAATTCGAGCATTTTCATACGACTCAAAATTATATGTGAGGGCATATGCGAGCGCATGAAAATTTTTTTTATTAAAGTATGAATTTGTATCTGCGCATATGATTCGGAGCAAAACAAAACAAACGTGCTACAAGTGCATAGGGGTTGAGCAGCCCTGTTCTTAACGAAAACGGATTATGACCAAATTGCCAACTAAAGCAATACATAATCCATATAATACGTTGTACGTTTTTATCGCTTATAAAACATTAACAGCATTCTTTCTTATTTCATAGCTCCACCATCGCCACACCACGCACCACCACCGCCGACAGCACAACACCGCACGCCAATACCACCTACAAACGTATACCCCAACCGCGCATGAACATCATCAGCGCGCCGCACCGTGCAACAAGATAACTGTGTCATAAAAAAGGAAGAGGCCCATCTAAACGGCCTCCTGCAGCATCGGTAGTGACAACTAAAAGGCAGAGGCCCACCTAAGCGGCCTCCTGCACCAACTACAGTGAAAATTAAAAGACAGATACCCACCTAAACGGCCTCCTGCAACCACAAAAGTGTCATAAAAAAGGTAGAGGCCCATCTAAACGGCCTCCTGTAAAACCAAAAGTGACAAATAAAAGGCAGAGGCCCCCCTAAATGGCCTCCTGCACCACCTACAGTGACAATTAAAAGTCAGAGGCCCACCTAAACGGCCTCCTGCAACCACAACAGTGTCAGGTGCGCTATCCGCTACTCCTTTGCAGGTGACTGACGTGCCACCTCGTAGGGATGTATTTGTGTCCCGATTACACGCCTCGCTTACCGAAAATGATATTGCTCATTACGTTTGCTCTAAACTTTGTGTTGCACCCACTAGTAACATCAATGTGTATAAATTTAACTTTAAATATGAGAGAGACATCTCCTCATTTAAAATATCCCTTTCAGATGAATATTTCGATAAGGTACTTGATTCCTCTTTTTGGCCTTAGCATACTGTGGTTCACTTGTTCACAAGAAAGGTGAGGGCCGAACCTGTCTTATTACAGCCAAAAAACAGTATGACGAACACAGTAATAACAACACAAAGGTAATTGCTGATCTGTCCCGTCTTCTCATTAATTACCAAAATGTTCGTGGTTTACGATCAAAATTTGTTCCATTCTTCCTTAATTCTTTCAACTTTTCTGCACAAGTTGTAGCTTTTACGGAGACCTGGCTAAAGCCTGATAATTACAATTCTGAGGTTTTTTCAAATAAATATGCTGTTTATCGGCGTGATCGCATCTCTAGAGCGGGATGTGTCCTTATTGCTGTTGAATCTAACCTATCATCTGAGTTGATTTCGCTGGACAATATCTCTCATATCATTCATAGCAGTTAGGCTTTCATTCGGTAGCTATAGGTATAATATGGGTATCAAATGAAAGGTGTTAATGAGTATTTTAAAAGGGCGTGGGCCTCAGTTCTATAGGTGAACGCCTTTTCGAGATATCGCCATAAAGGTGGACCAGGGGTGACTCTAGAATTTGTTTGCTGTTCGTATATACCACCTCGTTCGGATATGGATGTTTATGTTAGTCGTAGCTGGGCCATCTGCGATTTGTATTCGCAGTTGGGAGATAACGATCGACTTGTTGTTGTTGGTGACTTTAACTTGCCAACAGTTAGTTGGGTTAATATAAGTGATTCAAACTTTTTAACTCCCACTGCTCAACATGAGTTTCTCAATTGCTTGTTTCACCCCACGCTAGAGATATCACTTGATATCAGCCTACCCCGTAGGATTCAAGTACAGTCTCGTCCCCGATCTAGATGCTTCTACAAAGCGAATTTCATTATGCTCAATTATCTGTTGGCTTCCCATGATTGGTCGGATCTCTATGCTTGCACTGATGTCGATTCGGCTATCTCTATATTTTACAGTACGCTTGATGGCTTCTTTGATACCTGCATTCCTACTCGCTATACCCTATGTTCGAAAAAGCCCCCTTGGTTTTCAAAGGAACTTATCAGACTTAATAACATTAAACCTAGGCTTTATAAGAGATTCAAGAAATCTGGAGCATCTGCAGACCTCTCTAAATATCTAATAGCTCGTTCTAAATTTCACCGTCTTAATCAGCATTGTTATAAAAATTACTTGAGATGTTGTAAAGGCCAATTTTTTAGGAATCCAAAAAAGTTTTACAGTTTCGTAAATTCAAAGCGGAATACTTCTGGGTATCCTTCCTCATTAACCTTTGGAGGTAAAAAAGCTTGCACTGATGACGACGTTGCGAACTATTTTCTGAGTTCTTTAAGTCCACGTATTCATCCAGTGGTTTTCATTCCGGTCAATATCCCTATCGCTTAGCTATAGCTCGAATTCCATTAGGAATCCTGCTATTGATGGTAATATTGTTCTTCAGAGTCTTCAATCTTCGAAGCCCACCTTTTCTCCGGGACCGGACGGTGTTCCTAGTTGCGTGCTTAGGTACTGCGCCGAATACATGTATGAGCCTATTTTAAAATTATTTTAGATATCTCTCTTTACTGGGCTTTCCGTTTCACCTATTAATGTGGCTGAAAAGCTATCTTTCTAACCGGACCCAAAAAGTCCTGTTCAAGTGTAACCTGTCGGAATCGTTCGGATTTTCCTCCGGAGTACCCCAGGGAAGTCACCTAGGCCCTTTGCTCTTTGCCCTTTTCATTAATGACTTGCCTCAGACAATATTATATTCCCATACTATAATGTATGCGGATGATGTAAAACTTTGCTACACTTACTGTCCTACCGATTTGAGTTCCTTGGGTCTTCTTCAGGCCGACTTGGACTCGTTCCAATGTTGGCGCACAACAAATTTACTAGCTTTAAATTGCTCTAAATGTAAGCGTATGACATTTCACCGAGTGAAGCCAGCATTGAAAGCTTATGTAATAGATGGTACGCCTTTGGAGCGTATATCTATTGCAAATGATTTAGGTGTTCTTTTTGATCCGAAATTGAATTTTAACATGCATATTTCATCTATTGCCGACAAAGCGTTGGGTTTACTTGGATTTGTTAAAAGATGGGCTAAAGAGTTCGATGATCCGTACCTCACTAAGGTTCTTTACACCGCTTGTTCGTCCAATACTCGAGTATTGCTCATCCGTTTGGTCCCCTGTTTCTCAAAAGCATATAAAGCGTCTTGAGTCAGTTCAAAAACAATTTTTGATATTTGCATTGCGCGGCCTTAATTGGGACTCAAGTCTCCACCTTCCTCCATACAGAACTATACTTTTTCTTATTAACTTGCCCACTCTGGAAAATCGGAGAATATTACTGGGGTTATTTTTCATCCATAAGCTCATTATTGGAGAAATTGATTCTGCGGACCTTCTCAGCCGCTTGTTTTTTGCGGTTCCCACTAGAGTATCCAGACACTACGTTCCTTTCTATTTACCCCTTTGCAAAAAATAATCCTCTTCTTATCTGGTGCGCGCACTACAATGACTTGTATAGCTGTATCAGTCTTGAATGTACTTTTTCCACTATACGTAATGCAATACTTGCCTATCTAACTTAAGAGATACAAGCTAATTTAATTTTCCGGCATTTTATTTCTTCCATAAAAAACAGGAACTATCTCGTTTAAGGATGGAGGAACATTTATCAACATGTATCATTAAGAAGGAACAAGACAGGTTTGTGTTGAATGGAATCTGGTGCATTCCAACAACTTAAAAATATGTTTTTTCATGAGTCACTGACCGGAATCGTATGCATTCCGGCAGTATAATCTTAAGGGTCAGGCATCGAGCTGATTGGAATCCGGTGCATTCCAACAACACAGGTCATGTTACTTTTTTATGCCGTGTGATGGCGTATCCTCATTACACTACTCTTAGCACTGCCGGATTCCCATGACATGCTGATTGGAATCTTGTTGCATTCCAACTGGAAGATTGGAATCCACTGCATTCCGAAATCATGCTGAGCGGAATCTGATGCATTCCGCCAGTATAAGATCTCGGTATAAGATCTTATTTCTGCTCATATTTCTTATTATTATTATATTCCGAAATTAAAGAGTAATGTTCATTAATATATATTTGTTTGTAATATAACATTGTTGAAATCTCGATATATCTTAAATTTTATCTTTTGAATTGTATATTTATATATCTTTTATATTATGCAGTCGACCATAGTTTGTCGTCGACTGTAAATAATAAATAAATAAATAAATAAAAAAGGTAGATGCCCATCTAAATGGCCTCCTGCAAAACCAACAGTGACAAATAAAAGGCAGAGGCCCACCTAAACGGCCTCGTGCACCACCTACAGTGACAATCAAAAGGCAGAGGCCAATCTGAACGGCCTCTTGCAGCATCGGCAGTGACAACTAAAAGGCAGAGGCCCGCCTAAACGGCCTCCTGCACCACCTACAGTGACAATTAAAAGGCAGAGGCACACCTGAACGGCCTCCTACAACCACAACAGTGTCATAAAGAAGGCAGAGGCCCATCTAAACGGCCTCCTGCAAAACCAAAAGTGACAAATAAAAGGCAGAGGCCCACCTAAACGGCCTAGTGAACCACCTACAGTGACAATTAAAAGGCAGAGGCCCACCTAAACGGCCTCGTGCACCACCTACAGTGACAATCAAAAGGCAGAGGCCAATCTGAACGGCCTCTTGCAGCATCGGCAGTGACAACTAAAAGGCAGAGGCCCACCTAAACGGCCTCCTGCACCACCTACAGTGACAATTAAAAGGCAGAGGCACACCTGAACGGCCTCCTACAACCACAACAGTGTCATAAAGAAGGCAGAGGCCCATCTAAACGGCCTCCTGCAAAACCAAAAGTGACAAATAAAAGGCAGAGGCCCACCTAAACGGCCTAGTGAACCACCTACAGTGACAATTAAAAGGCAAAGGCCCACCTAAACGGCCTCCTGCAACTACAACAGTGTCATAAAAAAAGTAGAGGCCCATCTAAACGGCCTCCTGCAAAACCAGCAGTGACAAATAAAAGGCAGAGGTCCACCTAAACGGCATCCTGCACCACCTACAGTGAAAATTAAAAGGCAGAGGCCCATCTAAACGGCCTCCTGCAGCATCGGCAGTGACAATTAAAAGGCAGAGGCCCACCTAAACGGCCTCCTGCAGCATCAGCAGTGACAATTAAAAGGCAGAGGCCCACCTAAACGGCCTCTTGCAGCATCGGCAGTGAGAACTAAAAGGCAGAGGCCCATCTAAACGGCCTCCTGCAGCATCGGCAGTGACAACTAAAAGGCAGAGGCCCATCTGAACGGCCTCCTGCAGCATCGGCAGTGACAACTAAAGGGCAGAGGCCCACCTAAACGGCCTCCTGCAGCATCGGCAATGACATCATAAGCCAGAAGCCCCCCTAAACGGCCTCCTGCACCACCGGCTCAGACAACGAGACCACACGCTTCCCAAGGCAGTCGGTTCTATGTACCGGAGCGACTCGGGATTTTTCCCGAACAAGGACTGTCATTTCAGTGTTACCCATTTAATTTGTTTCGTCCCTCCCATAAATTGCCATCCTCCCAGCAGCTCCTTGCAGCAGGACTGCTACTATTCTCTTACTCCGGGAAGGTATCGAACCCAATCCGGGTCCGTCTCCTGACCCCGGTCCTGAGAAATGGTTTTGCTGCATTTGCCAGAAAAGAATCTTTTTAGGACGGTCATACTCTGTTCAGTGTGTCTCGTGCAAGGGATGGTTGCATCGGACAGGTTGTTCTGGGCTTGATCCCAAAACCCGACGTCCACGTAACTTTTCTAAATCTTTTGTGGCTCCTTGCTGCTCACGCCCAATGGCATCCCGTAGTCTACGCCTAAGTGCCCCTCCACTACCTTCCAGCAGCCTCGCTGCGCAGCAAGCCACAACAAGTACCCGCTGCTGCTCGCGCCCCACGGCGCCAACAACTCAAACAGCTGATACCACTCATAACTACTACCTTCGTAGTAGAGCTGGTAGCAATGCTGAGCATCAGCCCCTGCCCCCGTCTTCTTCTCCCCCCCCCTCTTTTCTGGCAGCAATCGTGCAGGTCAGGGAAACAGACTCTTAGTCCCTCCCTCCGTTTGCAGCGTCTGCCAGCACAGAATATATAGGTTTGCGACATCCGCTCAATGCAGCTCCTGCCTTGGGTGGTGCCACTTTCCTAGATGTTCTGGTCTCCGCGACGGCAACCCCTCGACGGGTTTCATCGCGCCATGTTGCCAGGTCGCAAACCCAAATCATCCGGGTACCCCAATGCTTGCCCAAGGGCGCCCAGTCCCAAGGCCACAACAGCAATTGCATCCTGGCCTTCCACAACCTAGGCGTAGACACCCGTCGCTTACCCCTAGAGTGGCGGCGTCACCCCTCATGCACTTCAGAATTCTGCAGTTAAACTGTAATGGACTAACTGGGAAGATTACGGAGATAGTCGATTTCATGAAGCGGCACAACATCCGCATTGCTGCGATTCAAGAGACTAAACTCACAGCAAGATCTGCATTGCAGACCTGCTCTGGGTATAATGTCCACAGGAAGGACCGCGAGAGCGGAAATGGAGGCGGCCTCGCGTTTATTATACACCACTCTGTGCAATATCATATATTTGATCCTGGCATCGACCGCAGGGACAATGTCTTAGAACGTCAAGGCCTATCTGTCCGGTCAGGCGATGCAAATCTAGAAATCATCAACATCTACATCCCTCCTGTCACCTGTTGCCCCAGTGGATACCGCCCTAAAATCGAGGCCTTACTCACTGGCAACAATCGCATTATCTTAGGCGATTTCAATGCCCATCACGACCTATGGCATTCAAACTTGCGGGCGGACAGTAGGGGTGAGATGTTGGCGGATCAAATAGAAGAAACGACGTTCTGCACAATAAACGGAGACGCCCCCACACGTATGGTAGGAAGCTGTCATAGCTCGCCAGATATCTCAATCGTGAGCGCAGAACTCGTAAACTGCGTAAACTGGCAGCCGATGGTAACATTGGCATCCGACCACCTGCCCATACTTATTTCGTTCGAGCGTACCGCCGACTTCATCGTCACCGAAAAACGCACTTTCATAAACTTCAAAAAAGGAAAGTGGGAAGAATATAAATCTGCAACAGACAGCAGCTTTGCTGCCCTCCCTATCCCGACTGATGCCCGCCAAGGGGAGCGTGCCTTCCGTAAGGTCATTGAATCCGCCTCGGCACATTTCATTCCCGCCGGGAGAATTCCCGAAATCCGGCCCCACTTTCCGGCGGAGGCCGCGAGCTTAGCGAGGGAACGCGACCTTATAAGACAGCTTGATCCAGGCGACCCCCAAATAAGGGATATAAACCAACGCATCAGATTGCTTGTGGACGAACACAAGCGGGCGAAATGGGAAGATCACCTAAGAGGTTGTAACCTCTCTACCGGTGTAGGTAAACTTTGGTCCACCGTAAAGTCCCTATCGAATCCGACTAAGCACAAAGACAAAGTTTCCATCGCCTTTGGCGATAAGGTGCTGTCGGATGCGGAAAAATGCGCGAGCGCTTTCTGCCGACAATATATAATGCATCCTACGGTCGACAAAGATAGACGGAGAGCCAATAGACACGCACATAAACACAAATTCAGCGCGTCACCAATCACCATCACCGCTAGAGAGGTTGAGGACGCCATTGGTCGCGCTAAACCATCCAAAGCAGTGGGCCCAGACGGCATAACCATGCCGATGCTTAAAAACCTAGGGAAAGAGGGTTTCAAATATTTAGCGCATGTCTTCAACCTGTCTCTCTCCACCTTTGCCATACCCGAGAAATGGAAAATTGCCAAGGTGGTCCCGCTACTAAAGCCTGGGAAACCAGCTAACGTAGGTGAGTCATATCGTCCGATATCTCTCCTATCGCCAGTGGCAAAGACGCTTGAAGCCATTTTGCTCCCTTATTTCCAAGCACATTTGCAGCTAGCCCCTCATCAGCATGGCTTCAGAAAACTTTATAGCACTACCTCCGCGCTAAATGTCATTAGCACCCAGATAAATTGCGGTTTGAATCAATACCCCCACCATAGAACAGTACTCGTAGCGCTAGACCTATCAAAAGCCTTTGATACGGTCAACCATGGCTCAATACTGCAAGACCTGGAAGGGTCTACCCTTCCCCCATGTCTTAAAAGGTGGACCGCAAATTATCTGGGTGGTCGGCAGGCATCGGTGCAATTCAGAAACGAAACATCAAAACCAAGGAGAATTAAACAAGGGGTGCCACAGGGTGGTGTCCTATCCCCACTTTTGTTTAATTTCTACATATCTAAGCTACCTTCACCACCGAAAGGAGTCACAATCGTTTCCTACGCCGATGACTGCACAATAATGGCCACAGGCCCAGGCCCAGAGATCGATGAGCTATGCAATAAAATAAACGGCTATCTCCCTGATATCTCCAGTTTTTTCGCCTCGCGAAACCTGGCATTGTCACCGACTAAATCTTCCGCGACCTTATTTACAACATGGACGCCCCAAATGTCGACCATATTGAACATCCACGTCGATGGCACTACGCTACCGACTGTCCTACACCCCAAGATCTTGGGTGTGACGTTTGATCAGGATCTACAGTTTGGTGCGCACGCAACCGCAATTGTTCCGAGAATTCAGAGCCGTAATAAAATCCTCAAATCCCTTGCTGGCAGTACCTGGGGAAAAGATAAAGAAACGCTCATGACCACATACAAAGCAATTAGCCAGCCGATTACGTGCTACGCGTCACCCATATGGTCGCCAAGCCTAAAAACTACCCACTGGAAGAAACTACAGGCCTGCCAAAATACTGCTCTCAGAATCGCCACGGGCTGTCTTCTTATGTCCCCAGAACACCATCTGCATAATGAGGCGAGAATACTCCCCATCAGGGAGAGAAATGAGATGCTGACCAAACAGTTTCTGTTGAATACCCAGAAACCTGGGCATCCCAACAGACATCTGATTGACGAACCAGCACCGCCTAGGGGCCTAAGGAGTCATCTCCGTAAGCATTTTGAGGAAATACGGCACCTGAGAACCCAGCCGTATGAAGCGAAAAAACACAAGCAGGTCCTTGGTGAACTCCATAGACAGAAGTCGCGGAAGAGGAACGCATACTCCCCAGGGAAACGCGTGTCACTCTTGCTCAACTTCGTTCTGGATACTGTAACAGGTTAAACTCTTACCTATCCAGAATCAACCCCGACATACAAAATGTATGCCCCGCTTGCAATGTGTCCCCACATGACACCAACCATCTCTTTAATTGTAATGTGGAACAAACGCCTCTAACACCCCTTTCCTTATGGTCCACCCCTGTTGAAACGGCAAGTTTCCTTGGACTCCCGTTAGAGGATATTGATGACAATTTGTGATCGGTCGCGGCTATTAGGTGGGGCGAGCATTGCTACAACAACAACAACAACGAGACCACCATATAACGGGTGAGTTCGTTCCGGACGATTTAGAAATTTAAACTTTTTTCTCATTGAATTTAAATTTATAATTGAATTAAAACATATTTAAGCCATTAAGCTGTCTTAGGATGACATTATAGAAGAAAAACGTTTTCATTAAGTTAATATCCAAATATGTATGTAATAAGAATTACGCCTAATTGTATGTTATATTAAACGCAAAAATTGAGGCGTGTTTAATTGTTGCTCGCATTCAGCATATGCGCTAATTTTTTTTCTAAGTGCTTATACTGTTTTCACACAGACGGCTTATTGAATAATAAAGGCAGTTTTCTACATTAAGACGCTTATTGAGCTCAATCTTTCCTACAAAATTCGAATCTATAATTATTTCATTAGTAGCTAATCGAATGCCTAATGAAGTCAAAAGCACAATGCAACTCTGTTGGCAGCGTTCCGCTTCCGTTTCCGCTTCTTAGTTTTTGGTGTGTTCAGTGCTTAAAAATGTCATTTGTCAAAGTAAATGTCATTGTCTACATGGCGGAACGATACAAGGTGGCCGCATCGAACAGCTGATTATAACCTTTTTTATTTAATTTGATACATCAAATACCGGCGCAGTACGATTTTGACATTTGTCCATCGAATTTACAAGTGCATGGAATTTTTTTATGTTTGTAGGTATGTCACCATGCTGCCACCTTGTATCGTTCCGCCATGATTGTCTGTCATATAGCATTGTCGCTTGACATTTCATCGTTCATACTAATCGAGCAGTTACTGCTGTGTGAAAGCAAAAAATGTACGATTTCATTAGAAGGTGAAATGAGATCATTAAGTATCTGTGTGAAAACAGTATTAGGTTAGAATTTGTAAGCAAATTTTGCGGTTGGCAGCAACATACAAAATTTACTTCATTAATATTACGTCTTTGATTGCATTTGCTTAATAAAATGTAATTTTATTATAATTTTGACTCAGCATATTCTATAAGCATACATATCTATTCATAGTTCCTAGTAGAATCAACTCACCCATACTTTATCATGCATTTGCGTATATACATAGGCATAGACATACATTCACCTTTTGTAAATATGCTTATTCTCAAGTATACAAATACTTAAAATTTGTGTGCATATGTATCAGCAACACAACATACGCACATGTATACACAGAAATTCAAACTATTTTTTTTTTAAATTTGTAAGTAAATTTTGCGGCTGCCAGTAACCAAACAAAATTTACTTCATTAATATTTCAGTTTTGATGGCATTTATTTAATAAAATTCAATTTTATTATAACGTTGCTTTAGCATATTTTATAAACATACATACCTATTTATAGCTGCTAGTAGAATAAAAACACACAATACCATACGATGCACTTACGTATGTACATCTACCTAACGATACATTCATCTTTTACTCATAGTTAATATCAATTACAAGAACTACTCGAAATTTATGTGCATATGTATCACCAACATAGCTTATGTACGTGCATGCACCTTTGATAGTACTATGTTATATTCTTATCTAATACGACATTAAGGCTTCAGAATAAGGAAATGGAATAATTTTTATTATTTCGAACCTAAGTTCGAATTTTCAAACCTAATATTAGGAAATTTAACATTATTTGAATATTAGAGTGCAAAATTTCGGATGTACGAACCACTAGTTCAAAATTTTGAAAACCATTTCTAAGTACATTTCGAAATTGGCAATGGTATAATTTAAATTGTAAAATATTCGCGCGCATTGAATACTCTACTAGCGCTTTTTGAACGTACCTTCGAGCAAGTTTTTGCACTAACTTATTAATAGTTAGCAGACGAAATTATAAAATAAGAAAATTGGGGTACATAGATAAGCATATTTGACACAGCTGCTAACTTCTCATGCTTCTTTAAATGAGCGAAATAATTAAATTTCCATTTCTTCAAAAACTAAGCCTGTTACGATTGATCTGTGGAAATCGTATTCTAGGGATCAAAATAAGAAACTTTGCCGAAGAAACCTCCCCACAAATCGACCCGCCCAAATATATATATGTATATATATATATTGTGGGGAGGTTTCTTCGGCAAAGTTTCTTATTTTGATCAATACGATTTTCACATAGCATTGAGCGATTTTTAAATCGAACCGCCCTAATATATATTGTTACGAATATTAGCAAAACTAAGGAGTGCTGCCGTCTCTAAGCCGGTGCTAAGCAGTGACGTGAATGCACATCAATAATTTAATCATTATTTATCTACATAAACGAAACAATAGCCGTGTTTTTTAACACGCGTATATCCGTTTACGCTTAAACTTTATATTGACTGCTAAGAGACAAACTATAAATACACCTCTGAAATTGCTGCGCATAAATTTTGTCCTACTAAATTTCAATACGCATTATACTCAGATGTAACTGAAATATGTGTCTTTGTTTCACCCTGTACACTAATTCTATGTATTATATGTGTGTCCACAATTCATCGCAACTGATTCAGCTATATGTTATACCCTATGGCCATCAGAGCGTTGCGTCTCCGCTTTTCGGTACACCTTGTTGCTGTAGCTAGTTGTTTTACCACAGCCGCTAGATGGGTCTCCTAAGCATTATCTAAGCGAAGATAGGCGTTTTTTAACACGCGCAAACGAAACGTATACGCGCGTGTTAAAAAACACGGCTAATAACTGCGTCTACATGTATGTACCATGTACGTATACGAGCAGCGGAGAGTCAATGCACTAACACATGCATATATCTGAGATACTCCTATAAGTATGCAATGAGAAAAACTATAAAATTGTGCAATTGTAGTTACAGCTGAGATGTTTGAGAGCTAGTGGACTAGTAGATTCTGGAAGCGCCTAGAAGATGCGAATGTTAAAATCAAAGAGTATAAAAGGCGACATATGTAGAGGCGCTGGAATTCAGTTTGACGTGAGTTGTCAAGCAGTTTCGATTAAGGCGATATCTAGCGAGCAGTAGCAGTGTTGTTTTGAAAGAGTTTCATTTGAGCTATCAATCAGTTTGGTTGTTAACCGGGCTGGTCGTTGCAAAGTATGAGTGTATTGTGAGGTGCTTCATTGGTGACCATTTATCAATGTTGGAGTTGTTTGTTCAACGGTTTAGTGGTGCGAACTTGGCAAGGGGGCAAGTAGGAGGATTTGCAAGTGGGATTCGTTACAATATATATTTATATATATTCCAAATATATGTATGCAGTACCGCTGTTAGATATCGTAACAGGCTTAGTTTTTGAAGAAATGGAAATTTAAATTATTAATATATATATATACTAGCAGACCCGTCAGACGTTGTTCATCCCTAAATTTGGTCTATTTCCATACATTTTAATAAGCTTTTTCCGTCTAACTCTGCCCCCCCCCCCCCCCCCTCCACTCTTTTTTTAATCCTTTTATTCACTCCTCCCTCCGTATTTTCGCTTCATCTATCTTTATTTTCATCTCACTCTATCTCTTTCTCAGTCTCCTTCTCTCTGTTCTCTTCTCTAAAGTTTTTCCCATTCTTCTTCATCCTTTATTGCCAGGCAAATCGAATAGGACGTATAGTTATGTGGGTATTATTAATTCATATCTTTATTTCGGCTTCGGATGCACATTTATCAGTTTTGCCAGGTTAATGCAACTCAATCGAATATCACAATGAAAATTCCTTTAAAGCTCTCAGAAACAACTTTCATTTGATATCCATATTACGCACACATTCTAGGGGTATCCGGGTACAGGTTTTGCCCATATCTTGAGACCCTAGTCACCCAGCGGTATAAAAGTTACTCTGTACTAAAGCACTCATCAACATCTTCAATTTGATACCCATAATGTCCACCGTGGTGTGATGGTAGCGTACTCCGCCTACCACACCGTATGCCCTGGGTTCACACCCCGGGCAAAGCAACATCAAAATTTTAGAAATAAGGTTTTTCAATTAGAATAAAATTTGTCTAAGCGGGGTCGCCCCTCGGCAGTGTTTGGCAAGCGCGGGTGTATTTCTGCCATGAAAAGCTCTCAGTGAAAACTCATGTTCCTTGCAGATGCCGTTCGGAGTCGGCATAAAACATGTAGGTCCCGTCCGGCCGATTTGTAGGGAAAATCAAGAGGAGCCCGACGCAAATTGGAAGAGAAGCTCGGCCTTAGATCTCTTCGGAGGTTATCGCGCCTTACATTTATTTATTTTTTTTTTATTTAATGTAAAAACACATCCTAGTGTTACCCTGATGCACGTTTTGGCCTATATCTCGAGACCCTTCACAAATAGGTATGAAAACTACCCTGTACTAAAGCACTCATCAACAGCTTTCGTTTGTTATCCATATTGTATAAACACTTTCTAGGGGTACCCGGGTCCACGTTTTGGCCTCAATCTCGAGACCCTAATCACCAATAGGTATGAAAACTACCCTGTACTAAAGCACTCATCAACAGCTTTCAATCGTTATCCATATTCTATAAACACATTCTAGGGGTACCAGCGTCCACGTTTTCGTTTATATCTCGAGACACTAGTTACGCGCGGGTACGAAAAATACCCCGTATCAAATTACTCATAAACAGCTTACATTCGATACCCATATTGTACAAACATATCCCAGGATTACCCAGGTCAACGTTTTGATCTCAAGACCCTATCCAGAACGGGATAAAAATTAGCCTATGTCTGTCTCCTGGTTCTACTTACTAGCAAGCAACGAGCTAACAACAAGCATATGTATCGCGCATAATTTTTCATGCATATATTGATACTGACCAGCCAATACCCTTCACCGATGTTGCTACGCCAGTGCCAAGCACTGATGACATGATATGAAACTTCTCGCTCTCTGAGAGCGCGTGAAAATGTGCATTTTTTATAACATTGGCCATAGATGCCATCATGCTCAAAATCAAATTTGGGCATTTCAGAAAAACTTTGGGGTATTTTACATGGTAAAGGTCTAATTTATGATTTTCACCGAAAATTTACTCAAGATTGTCAAATGGGATACCAAAAACTCGAATTTTTGTCAGAATTACAAATTCGAAGAAAAAAATAACTCTTTTTCACCTGTGGAAAATTTATCGGTGACAATACCTTTCATCGAAGCGCTGCACACGAAACGGGTTTTGGTAGCAACTTTCGATTGATATAAAAGTCAGCTTCTTAGTCTTCGCATTGATGTAAATGGATGCATAAAGGCTATGTTTTTGTGGAGCGTTGCGACATTCCATTTTTGACAGCTGAGATAAATTGTAGGTCTACGTATAGGTTAACGCAACATGTTTAATTAATAGCCTTTTGCGGACGACAACGCAGATACTTCACCAAGTGATCTAATTTCGTAATTTATTATAAATTTTTTGCGTTTTTTATTGTATGTGGATATACATATGTATGTACATAACCATTTTGGTCGCATCAAAGTGAAAAAGGGGCTAGCCGTTCATTGTTATCTTATGGCGGTGCCAGCGCAGCAAAGCAAAGCAACGCAATCGAAATATCTTATTTCATATTTTTTCAATTATCTACCACAAAATATTTCTACAAAACTTTGTTTTTTTTATAAATTTTAATAAGTTTTTATCACCTTACTTGCTGATTTTTTTGAAAATAATGAAACCGAACGTATTTCCTGGAGTTTTTTTTTTTGGTAGTTTAGGCAACTCTATAGCCATCTGATGTTCTTGGAAACGAATGAACTTTTGCTTACAATCGAATGAACTTCAAGACCCATTCCTGGAAACGAATTGAGAGAGAATAAAAGTTTCGTATCAGTGCATCAGTGGTGCCAAGCGACGACTAAATCAATTAAAGACGACAGAGCGAATCATATGCGTGTGAATTGAAAGGCCACAATTGTGCTATAAAATGACCCTGCAAAAATCGCGAGTACTCCATGCATGCATGTATGGAGTACTCGCTATGGACCAACCGAGTGCTCCAAAATTAACCACAATTCATGCAAAAAATATGGTCCAATTAACATTACGATGTCCTATGACTGGACCATATACTCCACCTCCGCATTACATCAGAGTAATCCATGGAGTACCCATAGTCCAATAAACATCGTGTAGTGATTACAATCGTTAAAAACGAGCAATGATCGGCTTACAATATGTTCGTGTAGAAACATGAGTTGGTCCATTGCTGCATTACAGTGGAGTATACTGGTAAGTACTCCAGTGGACCACATGATCCAACAATTTTTGCAGGGGAATAGCTCTCTTTTATACTATGTAGTGATGTACATCCATACATATTAGGGTGTCCCTTATTTTTAGAAGTCTTTTTTTTGTAACGCATACCCTTCAGATCGGTTCTCCTTAATCCAATATACTCAATAAAAACATATAAGCTCATTACGAGAACCCTCCCCGTAGGACTCGATTTTCTATGGAAAAAGACAAAAAAAGGCAATTTTACTGGCAAAGGAACTCTTTGAAAGCCAAATACCACCAAATACCACGCAAATGCTCTTTCGAAACAACAAATTGTTCCATATGGATCACATTGTTATTAAATTTTCATGTTAAATGTTCATCCGTCAGTGGCGCCACCTTCTGTATTAGAACAACAACGCAACGCACTGCAGCCTTATACAGAAATATAGCCCGGCTACATTCAAAACGACGACTGCGAACGACAGTTCTGTATTAGCTCAAACAACAACAAAAAATTTAGAAAAAAGTATTGCATGTGTTAAAAAAATTTATAACAAATCAATTTCAACACATATTTAAGGCTATTTGCATTTATTTTGATTTTTATTCACAAAAAGAAAAAAGGACGCCACGACCGTCGCCTGTCAAAATAGAAATAGATCTAATCTAGCGACAGCGGCATTCATGATTAATTGCCGCTTTGTCGTGTCGTACCCAAAAAATTCCTCCCCATAAGAACATGTGTAAAAATAATTTGACAGATGCCGCACCGTCGTTGTCGTCTTGAATCTGTTTTCCCTAATACGCTAGCTTTTTCCAAATAAAAACAATTTGATAATATTAGGCCAACTGATTTGGTGGCGTTTCTTATTAATAGAAAAAAATTTCTACATAACTGTTCGTTCAAATAAGACGTGCACGGATTATTATTCTTGAGTTGTCGGGTTTTTCATTTCGAAAATGTCAGTGGAACTAAGAAGCAATAAAAACACTATATTTCTGGTGGGTGAGATTAATCATCAAATAACAGGCGCAAAATTACCGTCGAATCGTCAAATTCTTCCGGTTCTGTTTTTCAACATTCGCGAATTAAAGTTAAATATTAGTGAAAGTGCAAATCTTGTGGCTCGGGAGTGCATTATATTCTGGGAAAAAGCTAGAATACTCACCAGAGCTTTCCCTAATTGTGTTAAAAAAATTGTGGATCTTTATCAGTTCTGGCGAGAGCTGCAAAAAAATTGTAAAAAGATACCGGATTTTTATAAACGTCGCGAGGAGGAGTTTCAACAGGATTTGGATAATTTATTCGATATCGCACATGCTGATGCTCTCAACAGAATTAAAATAGAAGAAGATAAAGTATTCTTACGTAAACAGAGAGAGCCAGGCCGCCCAGGTTGCTTAATGGGTGTAGACAAAAAGTTGGCTGTAATTGAAGAAAAGGCAAGGTTAAGAAAACTAGCAAAAGAGAAATATAGATTAAAACAAATGCCCTCAGATGCCGTATCGACATCTGTTGCTGCTTACAAAGATATGACACATACAGAATTACATGACCAATCTGCAAGCTCTGATGAAAGTCTGAACGAACCGACTCCTTCCACTTCTCAATCAATTCGTTCTTTAAGTGCAGTAGCAAAAAGAGGAAGAAAAAATTTCTTCACGCCAAAATTGGTTGCGACTTTAGACAGATGTCAACTCAGCATTCGAGATTCTGTTTATGTAGTTCAAGCTGTAGTGGAAGCACTAGGTCTTAACTGTGACGATTACCCAATCAACAAATCCTCTATTCAACGCATTCGAACGCAAATGAGAAAACATAGAGCAGAATCCATTAAATCTGATTTTCAGAATAACATACCCGAAGTTGTTGCTGTTCATTGGGATGGAAAACTGTTACCTAGTCTCAACGTAAAAAGCTCTAAAGAAGAACGCTTGCCAATCGTTATTTCGTTTGAAGAGAAAGAACAAATTCTTGCAGTCCCGAAATTAGAGAGCTCTTCCGGCAAAAATCAAGCAAATGCAGTACTAAATACGCTAAATGACTGGAACCTTAATGATAAGGTACAAATAATGTGCTGTGATACGACAGCATCTAATACAGGTCGCTTGAATGGAGCTTGTGTGCTTTTGGAGCAAGCATTAGAAAGAGAATTGTTACTTTTTGCTTGTCGTCATCATGTTTACGAACTTGTGCTCAAAAGTGTATTTTAAACTAAAATCCAAGAGGACAGTACCAGTCCCGAGATTCCACTATTTAAAAAGTTCAAAGATAACTGGAAGAATATTAATCCTAATGCTATCGAACCCTGCTCTAATTTCGTAAAACAACACTTTTGTGAGACGATGATAAATTAATTGGTGGAGTTTTATTACAACGAACTGGTGAAGTCAATTGTACGAGATGATTATCGGGAAATGATTGAACTAGCTATTATTTTTTTGGGAGGAAACTCTGAGAATAAAATTAAAATCAGACCTCCAGGCGCATTGCATCAAGCTCGGTGGATGGCAAGAGGTATTTACTCTATAAAGATATGTTTGTTGCAGTCTCAATTTAAAATGAGCGTCAAGGACGAACAAGCGCTGGAGATATTTCTTTATTCATTGTGACAGTTAATGTTAAGCCCTGGCTAAGATGCAGTTTAGCAGTAAAAGCGCCGAATCAAGACTTACTCTTTTTAAAGCCCTGAAGGATTACGAAAGAGTTGACAAGTTGATTTCCAAAGCAGCTTTAGGAAAATTCAGTCACCACCTGTGGTATTTATCAGAAGAAATAACCCTGCTATCAATTTTTGACGAAGACGTTGATGAACAAACCAAGAAGAACATTGTAATTAACTTAAAAAGAGAAAGCTTTGATAATTCCGGAAAGAGATACGTTCCATCGAAGGATGAAACGTCGATATCTTTATATGGTGAATATTTATTCATATGTATTAAGCTATGCTCACTATTTACTAAACGCTAAACTTTTGTTCTTGTTTTAGAAAAATCTTTGAGTGATTTCATCACTATTAGAAGCAAAAATATATTTTCGAGGCTAAAAGTTGACTGCAGTTTCCTTCAGGAAAATATATCTTCGTGGGAAGAAAACGTGGCCTATATAGAAGCAAAAAAGAAGATTTTGTGCTTAAAAGCAATTAATGACACAGCTGAAAGAGCTGTTAAACTTATGCAAGACTTTCATGGTTTGATAACCGCAGAAGAAGAACAAAAGCAGTTCCTTTTACGCTGTGTGTAAGAACATAGAGATATGTATCCAGATTGTAAAAAACAGACTTTAAAAAGAAAATGTTCTGAGTAATCCTATTAACAAAATTTAAATTAAAAAATCTTTAATACAAATTTCTATTATTAAACAAAGCAATGAACATTTTCGTTGATCTAGCAACTAGATGGAGAAAGAAACTGCTATTTTTGAGGCCCTGTCGGCACGGGTTAAAGTTTACGTGGAAAGTTAAAATTTGTTATTTAAGCAGAGGTTTGTATATTGAACCGAATTAGAGGGTATGCGTTTTGATAATTGCAAAACGAAATATTTCGTTCATATAAGGGACACCCTAATACATATCTATAAACTTACGCCCGAAGTTAAATAACGCAGCGAATGCTATATATATATACGTATGTATGTGTCGCATCAAGCTTCACTCAAAAGCAATTAGCGCGGACAGTTCACAGCGAATAAACACACATACGCATTTTTCGATAAAAATGTTACTTTTGTTTAAACAATTTGGCTGATACAAGAAAGGAATCAAGTATTTTTTTTTTTTTTTGATGCAGATCGAAGGTAAATATTTCAAAGTCTTACTGAAAAGTAGAATTTTTTAAATCCATCCATCCGTTTATGAGTTATAGCTGTGTAAACAAAAATTTTATGATTTTTTACTACATTTTGGCAATTTGCCACGCCCCTAAAATATATACCTTCAAATTATATTAACTGTAACATCTCACGTAGCTAAGCTTTCAAATGCAAAAAACCGTTTTAAAATCGGAGTATTCTGTGTGAAGTTATGTGCATACATGGCATTTAGCAACTTTATTTTATAAGATTTATAGATAGATATATAGATATTAGGGCGGGTCGATTTAAAAATATCTCATTGCTCTGTGAAAATCGTTTTCTAGGGATCAAAATAGGAAACTTTGCCGAAGAAACCATACCTCTAAAACGAATCCTGATGTCCTCCCCCCCCCCCCCCCCCCCCCCTTTGGGTGGAGCTTTTGGGAAGGGGCAATATCAATTCTACCTGCTGTGTCTTGTGGTGGCTTAAAAAAAAGAACACAAGCAATTTTACGATCTGCAATTGTGTAACAGTGATACCTTCATTTTTTAAAACGGTTGAACAAAAAACCCACACAACTATGTTTACGACATGCAAATGCATCACAGTGATGCCTTGGTTTTAAAAGGGGATTGTATAAACGCTAATTTCTAATAATTTTTTTTTATTTCTTTTCCATTACGAAGTTAAATTCATTGGTGGGGGGTGACATCAGAATTCGTTTTAGAGGTATGGTTCCTTCGGCAAAGTTTCTTATTTTGATCCCTAGAATATGATTTTCACAGAGCAATGAGCGATTTTTTTGGGTAACTGCCGCATTACTCACGAACGTACGTAGAAAAAACGTGTCAGCTGACACGACCTATCTTATGAGTGTGCAATGTAAACGAAAACTCACCGACGTGCAACGCCCGTACGTACGTAGCCCGGAACGTAGAAATCAAAACAATTTTGATTTTTTCCGTAAGAACGTGTTAGCTGATCGCTCTCTCACTAGACAGAGTTGCCTAGTAAACTTTTGTGCGCTAATTTTTGACCGTTTGCAATTTTATGCAAAAACGCCTAATTAAAGTTTGAAAAATTGTGGAAATAATTATGTAAAAGTGCTGATTATAAATATTTAATCTATTTATACTTATTTAATATGTATTCCGGCCTTTTACAATATCAAAAATTAAATTGGAAAAAGTTGATGTTTCCATAAGCATACATGCAAAATGGTGAATGGCAACAGTGCTTATCTGTAAACAATACACACACAAATATGTTATGTACATGTACACAGACGCACACATTGATTCCTACGGGCTTGAGAGTTCGGTCAAACGTGCTTCGTACGACAAACGTCCTTACGTACGGCACACGTCGGTGGGTAACTGCCGCATTAGTTGGAGTATTTATAATTTACCATAAAAAAAAGAGAAGGAAATAATGGATTTATTAAGGAACAACGACTTTCCAGTTAAAATAATCAAAACATTGTTAAGGAAGTATGAAATTAATAACAGTCAAAATATACGAAGAAACCCCATGATCTATAAGTCGGTATCATATATACCCAAATTATCAGAGCGGCTAACTGCATCGGAATGTTATGACAAAGAAAAAATAAAAATAGCACACAAACCAACGAATACTTTATAAAAATTTTTCAATCAAACAAAATCAGCGGTACCGTTAATAGAAAAATGCAATGTGGTGTATGAAATTCCATGCAATGGTAATAACGACGAATCTTGTCAAAGTATATATGTAGGAACAACAAAGTCGAAACTAAAAACTAGGATATCACAACATAAATCCGACTATAAATATTGTCACCAAACTAACAACCACAAAACAGCACATATGGCCCACTGAGCAAACAACCGGCACGAGCCAGATTTCAACAACACAACAAGAGCAACAATACAACAAGAGCAACAATACAGCAAGCGCTACACTCTCGAGATGTTGCATATTATATATACTCCAACTAATAGACGATTAAACTATAAAACAGACTCCGATCATCATTCCGCCCACTTATACAAACATTTATGTGGCAGTTACTCACCGACGTGTGCCGTACGTACGGACGTTTGTCGTACGAAACACGTTTGACCGAACCCTCAAGCCCGTAGGAATCAATGTGTGCCTCTGTGTACATGTACATAACATATTTGTGTGTGTATTGTTTACAGATAAGCACTGTTGCCATTGACCAGTTTGCATGCATGTTTATGGAAACATCAATATTTTCCAATTTAATTTTTGATGTTGTAAAAGGCTGGAATTAATATTAAATAAATACAAATAGATTAGATATTTATAATCTGCACTTTTACATAATTATTTCGAATTATTTTCACAATTTTTCAAATTTTAATTAGGTGTTTTTGCATAAAACTGCAAACGGTCAAAAATTAGCGCACAAAAGTTTACTAGGCAACTCTGTCTAGTGAGAGAGCGATCAGCTGACACGTTCTTACGGAAAAAATCAAAATTGTTTTGATTTCTACGTTCCGGGCTACGTACGTACGGGCGTTGCACGTCGGTGAGTTTTCGTTTACATTGCACACTCATAAGATAGGTCGTGTCAGCTGACACGTTTTTTCTACGTACGTTCGTGAGTAACCACGGCTTTACTGACAAACAGACAGTACACAACTCCACGTCACGCAGTGCAGACGTGTAAATAAAATGTATGTAAACAGTATTTTTGTTTTAATGTTGATTTTTATTATTTCTTATAATTTAAATATATTATTTGTTAAAAATGTGATTTTAGTTATAATTTAAATGTTTTATGTTTGTCAACAGTCTGCCCTGAAGACGGTTACCGGTGTGTAGCCGAAATATATTGGAGATAAACAAAACCATATGTGTTTTATTTAACATTGACCTAAAGCCGGCAAAATAAATAATTGTTAAGATAAAATAAAATACAATGAGATAAACTAAAATAAGAAAAACAAAAATAAAATAGAGTAAACTACAATAAAATAAACTATAATAAAAGAAAATAAAACAAAATAAGTTAAAATACAGCAATTTTTTTATATACTCTTCCGCCCCCTACTTAATTATATTTATGGCTTTCCGCTAACCTTGCAACTAAAATCTTTTTTTTTTTTTGAAAAGAATATGAGATTAGCCTAACCTTGAGTTTTTTTTTTTGCTTAGAGTTTTCCTTATATTAGTTTGAATAAGCCTTAGCATAGGGTTAGTCGTATAACATGTATTGACAATAAGTGCGGAATAAGTTTTCTATTATAATTAATTATAAATAAATCTGTATTATAGATGGGAATACTGAGGTTTCTTCTCATTTAAAAGGCACATAGGGTATACAGGTAAGCGGCCACCGAAATATAGGTGCGTCGGTGGCCATGGATTTGAGGGTGGGCCAAGCACCGGGCGTCGCAACAACACCCGCGGCGCTGCTATGTATATTCGGCCTTTTTATTTTTATTTTCAGCCGTTATAGTTTTCTTTGTTGCAGTGTTTGGTAACCGGTGATTTCCGGTCCGATTAAGCTTGTTTTTTTTTTTGCGTTTAGATTTTTTTTTTTGAATTTAAAATTTTGAATGTGTTGACGGTCTGTCCGTGACATCCGATACGGTCGGATGCTGTTTTAGTTTGATTTTCCAGCGTTTTGAATTAGTTCTGCGCTGTTTGACCATTTCAAAGGCATGATAGGAATTTTTTCTGTTTATGGCGCAGGACAGTAAGGTTGGCAACAACCCCGCCCAGCCGACATGACTAGCCACAGAGCACCACTAGATCATACCGATTGCCTTCCTTACTGCTACATTGTAGATGCGCATCCATAACAGATGGCGCTCAAAGTTTTGGTGTCCGAGGCACTGTCGCTATAACAGTTGCTGAGGGCGCCATAACAGATGGCACCCAACGTGGCACCTGAAGCGCTGGTCGCGAGGGTCATTCCGGGTCGACTTGTGAAGTTGACCATCCCACCAGGCCGGGGTGAGCAGCCGCAGGAGCAGCCACCTGCTTTGCGGTGGGATGGTTAGACGGATCAGGTTGTCCGGAGTGGTCATCGGGGGCAGTAGCGGAGGGTTCCACGGGATTTAACATCAGTCCTCCGGATTTTTGTATTCACCCGGTGAGGCAGTATAGTGTTAACTACTTTGTATTCTTTACTTTAATTTTTAAAATAATTTTTAATTGAGTTTTCGTGTTAACTTAAAATTTTTGAATAACTTCAACAAAAAGAAAATTCTAATTAGTTGGAAAATATTTAAACTCAAAAGTAAATAAAATAATATTTCTAAAAAATAAATATTTAAGTATTTGGTTAACCACCAATATATTATAGTGAATAACTTGTGCTTCATTTAACGAAACTATAGCTGTGCAATTTAATGTGCCAAAAAATCTTATAATAGCTATAACCACGTTTACAACATAATACTGTAACGATTTTTAATTGCAAATCCTCTTATTTGCCCTTTTGCTAAGTTCGAATCACTAAACTGTTGAATAAATAACTCCAATATGTAATAATGCAAAATGGCCTTTATTAAAGTACTTCACAATAACACTCAAACTGTGCAACGAATAGCTTGCTTAATAACCAAACTGATTGATAGCTCAAATGAAACTCTACTTTCAAAATAATACTGCTATTGCTCGCTAGATATCGTCTTAGTCGTAACTGCTTGACAACTCAAATCAAACTGAATTCCAGCGTCTCTACATCTGCGGCCTTTTATACTCTCTGGTTTCCTCGTTCGCATCTTCTAGAATCTACTAGCATTGTCCATGTGCTCTCAAACTTCTCAGCTATAACTAAAATTGCACGATTTTATAGCTTCCCTCATACCCCATGCTTGTATGTGTGAGCGACACTTCCACAATTATAATTGCCTATATTTAGGAGCATCTCAAATAAGATGTCAGCATATGGTTGTGCTTTGCTTCTCAGCTGCATGTACCTACATATGTGTAGACATAATTATTGATTCGTTTATGTAGATACAAGTGACTGTCTGCTTTATTGTTGTTGTGACTTTATTTACTTAGCATCAGACTAGGGATGTGAGTATCACTTAGTGTCACTCATAGTCGTCACACTGCCCTCCACCTAAGACTGATCGTCCCGATCAGACAAATCTCCCGATCTAAACGCTGCTAGCATCTCCAATTGAACCACTCTTCTACATCGAGGTTTCCCAATGGTTTGTATGCGGTAGATGGTGTCACTGATCTTCTTCACAACTTTGTACAGGCCTTCCCAACTGCACCGAAATTTGGATGGAACACCTTTCTGTCGGTGGTGGTTGTATAGCAGTACCAAATCTCCCTCTTGGAAACCTTCTGAATTATTTTCCTTGTCGTACCTGTATTTCATCTTACTACTCATTATCCCGGATCGTTCCCTCGCACTCTGCTGCTGAGCCAATGAACTACTTCGTAGAGCTTGCGCTTGACGGATTGGTTTCGCATACTCAGCATCGTTCCCACGTTTCACAACAGTAGTGCACTCTGGCTTGAAACTACACTCGCATTTTTTCTGGAAAATTCGTTGCTTCGGTGTTGTGCATCCATTAGGTTTTGTCAATGCCGGTCTTTTTCTCGCAGGTGCTTTTAATTTCGCTTTATTTGGCCCATTCGATCCATCAACCTTTACCTTTGACTTTCGTGGCCTTTGTCGCCTTTTCTCCACCAGTATTCGATTACTGCTGAAACCTTTTTCCAAACTGAAGTTAAGTGGCACATCCTGGTTCTTATAGCGCATAATTTTTCTCCGCATATCGATCCTGATGTCATGGTCAACTAAGAAGTCTACTCCCAATATGACTTCATCAACAATCTCCGCCACAATGAATTTGTGTAGAACCATGATCTTCCCAATTAAGACTTCACATATTACTTCTCCCTGGACTTGGTTATACTCGCCTGTGACCGTACGCAACCTTGCTCCAGGTAATGGCTTTACTCTCTTATTGACCAAATCAGATCGAATCAAGGAATGAGATCCGCCCGTATCTACAGTCAGTACATGTTCTTTGCCATCCACATTCCGTCTGACGGTAATGCTAGATTTCCTACCAATTTGCAAACACATATATCACAGGGCACTCAATAGCTGGATCTAGCTCTCGATCTCTACCTCTTACTCGCTCTTGCTCATCTCCTCCAGCTTTGCGTTTACGGCCACCCACATTGTTGGAACTGTTATGACCAAGATCGCAATGACGTGCAATGTGACCTGGGTTGCCGCACTTGAAACATTTAATAACTCCGGCATTCTTCTGTTGAGATCCCTTCAGTGCTTCCAAAATTGTGTCTACCCACTCTGGCCTTTCTACTTCCACACGGCGTGCTTTGAAAACTGGCTTACACAGAAGCGACGCTGTTTCCTGAATCAGAGCTTGTGACACCGTTTCTGCGAATGTTAGTTTTGGATTCGCATATGTAGCCCGCTTCGTTTCTACGTCCCGTATGCCATTTATAAAACTCTGGATTTTTACCCTCTCGGTGTACTCCACGGGTGCGTCCGCATTTGCCAAATGTGCCAAACTTTCAACATCCGAGGCAAACTCCTGCAAAGTCTCATTCGCTCCTTGTTGGCGGTTTTGCAACTCAATTTGGAATATCTGTTTTCTATGCTCGCTTCCGTAACGTCTCTCGACAGCGGCTATCAGTGTTTCATAGCTGTTCCGTTCGTACTCTGGAATAGTCTGTAAGATTTCGGCAGCTGGTCCTTTCAATGCTACGAAAGAGTGCAGCAACTTTATCTTCAGCATTACAGTTGTTCACTGTTGCGGTCTTCTCAAACTGTAGCTTAAAGACTTGGAAAGGAACAAACCCGTCAAAGGGTGGTGTTTTTACCTTTGGATTACTCGCTGAAACGATTTAATTGTAACTGCTCCATACGACCCTTCAAATCATCTACTTCTGCCTGAAATTGAGCGATTTTTGCATCCTGCGCTTCCAGCTTTGATGTTACCCTTGTTTCCTATGCTTCTAACTGTGAAGACATTTGTGCCACCTGCAATGATAAGCGCTTCTCTTGTGCTACCATCTTGGATGTTATGCGTGTCTCCTGCGATTCCAGTTGGGATGCCATATATGTCTTCTGTTCTTCCATCTTCGATGTTATTCGTGTCTCTTGGGATTCCAATTGTGATGACATATACGTTTTCTGTTCTTCCATCTTGGATGTTAAACGTGTCTCCTGCGATTCCAGCTGAGATGCCACTGTCGATGTTTGAGCAGTTATTGCAGCCAATATCATGTTCAAGTCTGTGCTCGTAACTGTCTGCGATGTTTCGTTTTTCTCTTAAATTTTTGTTGTTGTTTCGTCCCCATCAGGATAAAAGACAAACTCATCCACATCAATTCCTTGCGACTCCATTACCTCTCGTAGCCGTGCTTGAAGTTCGATCTTATTGCCGGTTATATTTAATCCACGGTTCTCCAACTCCTTTTTCAGTTGTTGGATCTTCAATTCACTGAACTTTGCTATGTCCAAGTTGTATTCCCAGTCTTCGGAATTTATTCAACAATTTCTCTTCTGACACCAATTGTAACGATTTTTACTTGCAAATCCTCTTATTTGCCCTTTTGCTAAGTTCGAATCACTAAACTGTTGAATAAATAACTCCAATATGTAATAATGCAAAATGGCCTTTATTAAAGTACTTCACAATAACACCCAAACTGTGCAACGAATAGGTTGCTTAATAAACCAAACTGATTGATAGCTCAAATGAAACTCTACTTTCAAAATAATACTGCTATTGCACGCTAGATATCGTCTTAGTCGTAACTGCTTGACAACTCAAATCAAACTGAATTCCAGCGCCTCTACATCTGCGGCCTTTTATACTCTCTGGTTTCCTCGTTCGCATCTTCTAGAATCTACTAGCTTTGTCCATGAGCTCTCAAACTTCTCAGCTATAACTAAAATTGCACGATTTTATAGCTTCTCTCATACCCCATGCTTGTATGTGTGAGCGACACTTCCACAATTATAATTGCCTACAATTAAGAGCATCTCAAATAAGATGTCTGCATATGGTTGTGCTTTGCTTCTCAGCTGCGTGTACCTACATATGTGTAAACATAATGATTGATTCGTTTATGTAGATACAAGTGACTGTCTGCTTTATTGTTGTTGTGACTTTATTTACTTAGCATCAGACTAGGGATGTGAGTATCACTTAGTGTCACTCATAGTCGTCATAATACGCTTTAAAACAACGGTTAGATTATCCACGCCACAACAACAAGAGCTACTATAACAATTTTGCGCGCAATACACAAAAACGGATTTTAAATGAAGACACCACCATGAAAATGAAGATATATATAGAGAAAACAACAAAACTATTGCATAACAAAGCCATTGCATAAACAACAACAACGATGTATTTACGCAATTGATTCGCTTAAAACCTTTACTATCATCAATCAACTATTTATTAATTTTAATATTTTTTTATTAAATTTAATTTTATGTAAGTACAATTTTTATTTTAATATTAAATTAAAAATTTTGCAACTATAATATAAATTAAAATTTTATAATTTTAAACCTTTTAAATTTTCAAATTTATTTTAAGATTATATTTATATTTTAACAATTTTATATAAATTATTTAAATTTATAAAATTTTTTTTTTTTTTGTATATAAAAATAATTATTTTATTTAAATTGTTAACTCCCTTTCAAAAAAAATTCTTAAATATTTTCTAGTTTTCAAATTATTCATTTAATTTTTTTTTTATATGGTTCTACGTTCACCAAGACGAACCCGTAATTTTACAAATTCGGAAAATCAAAATAACAACCATACAAATAACATCATGAATCACAATACAACTCAAAATTCTAACATTAATACAACACAAAACAACATCTCTAATATAACACAAGATACTTCAACACAATATAACTTTACAAATTTTCCTTCTACTAAATCTATTAAATTACCAAAATTTTGGCAAGATTGTCCTGATGCCTGGTTTTTACTTATTGAAGGACAATTTGAAATTAATAATATCACTGATGATAATTTAAAATTTCAAAATGTTCTAATTACTCTTCAACGAGATACTATATATAAAATTTTAGATGTTATTAACCCTCCTCCTCTTTTTAATAAATATGATACAATCAAAAAAATTCTATGTGAAAGATTTTCTCTTAACGAAGAAAAACGATTAGAACAATTATTTTCAAAAACTGAACTTGGTGATCGTTCACCATCTGAATTATTCAGGTTTATGAAATCACTTATAGGTTGACTCCATTGTAAGCCAAGAATTACTTTTCAAATTATGGATTCGTAAATTGCCACAAGAAATACAAATCCATTTAACTTCTAGTAACAATCAAAATAAAAATGAAGTAATTATTTTAGCAGACAAACTTTTTGATTTAATCAACAAACCTCATTCTTCCAAATCTCCTATAGTTTCGAGTATAAATAATAATATTTTAGAACAATACGTTAAAAATTTAACTGAATTAACTACGGCTATTTATCAAAATTTAAATAAAGTTTCTAACGATATTAATCAATTACAAATCTGTTCAAGATCTAAAGATAGAAATAGATCTAAATCTCGAAATTTTTCAAGATCAAGAAATTTTTCAAACAATCGTAATTTTAATTCACAAACAAATATTTGTTGGTATAACAAAAAATTTAAGAATAACGCTCTTAAATGTATACCCCCATGCAATTTTAATCAAAATCATAATTCAAATTCCGAACAAAATTTAAACTGAAACGATCCATTATGAAGGTGGCGGATAATGGAACTATTATTAAACCTACTCGTCGCATATTCATATTTGATAAATTCAATAAACTTAATTTTCTTATCGATACCGGCGCAGTTGTATCAGTTATTCATTTTTCTAAATTTAAAATTTATAAAAAAAATTCGGATCTTACTTTGACTGCAGCAAACGGTTCTTCAATTGAAACTTTTGTTACAAAACTACTTAAATTTGATTTAGGTTTAAGAAGAGATTTTGAATTTCCATTCATTATTGCGAATATTGATACACAAATTTTAGGAGGCGGCCACCGTGGTGTGATGGTAGCGTGCTCCGCCTATCACACCGTATGCCCTGGGTTCAACTCCCGGGCAAAGCAACATCAAAATTTTAGAAATAAGATTTTTCAATTAGAAGAAAATTTTTCTAAGCGGGGTCGCCCCTCGGCAGTGTCTGGCAAGTGTTCCGGTTGTATTTCTGCCATGAAAAGCTCTCAGTGAATACTCATCTGCCTTGCAGATGCCGTTCGGAGTCGGCATAAAACATGTAGGTCCCGTCCGGCCAATTTGTAGGGAAAAATCAAGAGGAGCACGACGCAAATTGGAAGAGAAGCTCGACCTTAGATCTCTTCGGAGGTTATCGCGCCTTACATTTATTTATTTTAATTTTAGGAGCAAACTTTTTAAAAAAAATCGGAATTATTGTCAATATTAAAAATAAAGAAATAATGGATTCTACTACAAAAATTAAAGTTGCTGGGTCTTCTGGATTTTCTGATATTTTCTCTCTCAAAATTCCTATTGTCGAAAATAAGTTTTCAAAATTACTTAATGAATTTCCATCTATTACCTGTGAACCGGATTATACTAAAAAAGTTAAACACCATACGGTTCACAGGATAGAAACAAAAGGTATTTTGCCATTTTCGAAACCCAGACGTCTTGATCCAATCAAACTTAAAATTGCTAAAGCTGAATTTGAATTTTTAGTTAAAATGGGTATATGCAGACCCTCAAATTCTCCTATTGCATCTCCACTTCATCTCGTTCCTAAAAAAGAACCAAATGATTGGAGACCTTGCGGAGACTATCGAAGACTTAATTTTATTACTACATCAGATCGGTATCCTTTACCACATATTCACGATTTAACAATTGATTTAAAAAACAAACAATTTTTTTCCAAAATTGATCTTGTGCGTGCTTACCACTAAATTCCAATGGCAGAAGAAGACATTCATAAAACTGCAATAACTACCCCTTTTGGAATGTTTGAATTCGTAAGAATGCCTTTCGGTTTACGAAACAGTGCTCAAACTTTCCAACGCTTTATTAATGAAGTATTTTCTGATTTCGATTTTGTATTTACATACATTGATGACATTCTTATTGCCAGTGATAATGAAGATGAACATATAAATCATTTAAAATCAGTTTTCAAAAGACTTGAAGAATATAATTTAAATATCAAACCTTCAAAATGTACTCTCGGTGTAAATAAATTAAATTTCTTAAGTTACGAAATTTCAGGCGAAGTTATTAAACCATCTTTAGATATAATTGAAATCATAACAAATTTTGAAAAACCAATTTCTATAAATAAATTACAAAAATTTTTAGGTATAAAAAATGACTATGAGAGATATATTAAAATGTTAGCAACAGAACTTAGTCCTCTGCATGAAATGTTAACACATGCAATTAAAAACAAACTCAAACAATTAAATTGGACAAATGAAACCACAACAGCTTTCGAAAATGTTAGAAAACTTTTTGCTAAAAATACTTTACATACACATTTCGACAAAAATGGTACTTTATCATTAGCAGTAGATGCATCAAATGTTGCTATTGGAGCAGTTCTTCAACAAACTAGCAATAATACACTAGAACCTTTAGCTTATTTTTCAAGAAAATTAACTACAACAGAAACTAAATATTCAACATTTGATCCTGAACTTTTGGCAATTTATAATTCAATTAAACATTTTAAACATTTTCTTGAAGGTAGAACTTTTACAATTTATACTGATCATAAACCTTTAATTCATGTTCTAAACTCTAAAGTAGATAGATCTCCTCGTCAACTACGTCATCTTGAATATATTGCTCAATTTGCAAATGATATTCAATATATACGTGGAAAAGACAACATAGTTGCCGACACACTTTCCCGTATTCCAGAAATAAATGCAATTTCAACTCAAGATATAAATTTAGAACAGCAAACTGATACATTTTTGCAAAAAACCATTTCTGATCAAAATTCTAAAAATAATTAAAAAGAAATTCATATTCCAGTTATTAATTTAAACATATGGTGTGATGTTTCTCTACAACCTTTTCGACCTTATGTTCCACATTCTATGAGAAGAATTATATTTGACAAAATTCACTCATTATCTCATCCAAGTATAAGAACAACTAGAAAATTAATTCAAAATAAATATTATTGGCCTAACATGCGTACAGAAATTAGCGATTGGACTTCATCTTGCATCAATTGTCAAAAATCCAAAATTTCAAGACATACTAAATCTCCTATTCAAAAATTCAAATACCATCAGGCCGTTTTGAACATATTCATATGGATATTGTTGGACCTCTTCCAGTTTCAAATGAAAATTGTTATATTTTAATAATTATTGATAGATTTTTACGTTGGCCTGAAGCTTATCCACTTAAAGACATTTCAACAAATACTATAGTAAAAACTTTTATTCAAAATTATATACCACGATTTGGTATACCATTAAATATTACAGTAGATCAAGGTTCACAATTCACCTCAAAATTTTTTACGAAATTAGCTAAACTTTTAGGTTCTCATAAAATTCATACATCTCCTTACCATCCCCAAGCAAATGGCATGATAGAGAGATTTCATCGAACTTTAAAAGCAGCAATTAAAGCATCAAACGACTCGGTTCATTGGTCTGACATTTTACCATTCATTCTACTTGGCTTACGAACTTCTATTAAAGAAGATTTAAAATGTTCATCTGCTGAACTCGTTTATAGCCAGACACTTAGAATACCTGGTGAGTTAATTATTTCAAAAATAATAAAGAACATAATTTTTCTAATGACGCTCTCCACAAAATAAGAGAATATTTTTCGCTTGTTCGTTCTAAAGTTTTTCATCATAACAAAGAAAACTTTTTCGTTCCTAAAAAATTAGAAAATTGTGAGTATGTTTTTGTTAAAGTTCTTCGTAAATCTAATTTAGAATCACCTTAAAGTTATCTCTAAGAAACATAAAACATTTACAATTCAATACAAAAATACTATTAAAAATATTTCAATTGATTTACTTAAACCAGCAAACATACTTGTTAACACTAATTTAAATACAAATACAAACAAAAAACAAAAAAGGTTACATTTAATATTAATTAATAATTTGTTTGTTTTAAATTTTCTTGGAGGGGGAGTAAACCAATATATTTGGTGGTTAACCAAATATTTAAATATTTATTTTTTAGAAATATTATTTTATTTACTTTTGAGTTTAAATATTTTCCAACTAATTAGAATTTTCTTTTTTTGAAGTTATTCAAAAATTTTAAGTTAACATGGAAACTCAATTAAAAATTATTTTAAAAATTAAAGTAAAGGTAAATATAGTGTTAACTACTTTGTATTCTTTACTTTAATTTTTAATATAATTTTTAATTGGGTTTTCATGTTAACTTAAAATTTTTGAATAACTTCAAAAAAAAGAAAATTCTAATTAGTTGGAAAATATTTAAACTCAAAAGTTAAAAAAATAATATTTCTAAAAAATAAATATTCAAATATTTGGTTAACAACCATATTTGGTTCCATTGCATAACAAAGCAATTGCATAGATAGCAACAACGATGTATTTAATTGTTATCACGTTCAAAAATCGCAATTGATTCCCTTAAAATCTCTACAATCATCAGTCAACTACTTACTAATTTTAACATTTTTTATTAAAATTAATTTTATGTAAGTATAATTTTTATTTTAATATTAAATTTAAAAATATATTTGGTAATAAACCAAATATTTATTTTATTTAAAAAATATTATTTTATTTACTTTTGAGTTTAAATATTTTCCAACTAATTAGAATTTTCTTTTTTTTGAAGTTATTCAAAAATTTTAAGTTAACACGAAAACTCAATTAAAAATTTTTTTAAAAATTAAAGTAAAGAATACAAAGTAGTTAACACTATAGGCAGTGCTAAACGCACTTAGTTTTTTGGTAATTGGGGTCTAGTTTCCCGGAGGTTGTCCGTTAGTCGGCTTTGGTACATATAGGTCCGCTAAATGGGTTTTAATTTTTTTTGTTTAAAATTTCATAATTTATAATTTTTATTATCTGCCGAATTTGTGTTGTCTGGTGTGAGTGTGTGAGTGTGAATTTTAAGGACCCCAGCTCATCCCATGTCTCAGGTGGTAGCACCGAATACCACCTGGATTGGACGGGTCGAGCTGGGATCCAAAGCGGCACCCTTTCCTGTCCCACCAGTCTGGGGAGCGGCCACCGAAGCCGCTCCCCGGCGGAGGCAGGAGGGGTGTCCAGGGTGGATGGATAGAAGGCCCCAACACCCCCAATCAGTCCCAGGGGTGAGCCCCTGGAGACCGCCCCTACGTTGCGGCTGGTTGTGTTGGGACCAAACTGTGTGTGTCTGGGGCTGACCCTAGTGGCCCCAACCAGTCTCAGAGGTGGGCCCTTAAGACCCATTTGACTGCGGTTGGGAGCACTAGGGACCAGTGTGAGTGAATCTTTTTTTTATGCAACAAACGTTTTTTTTTATATACCATGTGCCTTCGAATGATGGGATGTCAGCATTCCCATTGCATCTAAATACACAAGTAGTTTTGCGAAACCTATCCTGTTTTTTATTGATTATATAAGACGTATGTTTAAATAATCACTTTCTTTCCAGCTTTTTTTTATTATTCGATACGATTATCGAATAAATATTGATTGTATTTTTGTATATATTCGCGCGAATTTTTCTTATTCCCTCGCACAAATTTTTATATATATATACATTTTTTTTTTAACCAATCATCGTCTAGAATATAGGGTGAAGGGGGTGAATTCTGACCTTTTTCTTAACCCCTAACTGCTTTACGTTTTGTTTTAAACAGAAGTTTTTTTTTCTGAGATACCAATACTAAGATTTAACAATTTACAAATTTTTTCTTGATTATAATGTCGCGTGACCAATCATTTGGGCAACCGGCCGGAATACTCCGTTCGGGAGTGATAGAAGCTTTAGAGGGAACCAGCACCGGGGTAGCACTAATAGGGGGCTTTTTCGAAGACTAAGCGTGCCCTGGTGATGCATACGCCAGTAGGTAGGCAATATGGAGATCCCGCGGGGGCGAATGCAGGCTCGGACCTAAATGACCAGCACAAAAAAATTGATAGACCGGGAAGCACCAGTAACCCGAACGCGCATAATGTCTCGGGGCTAATGACCAATGTGTCGACATACGCACTGGACGGAGCTAGTGCTTTACCACTAAATCATGGAAATTTTGGAGAAGCTGCAAGTGATAGGGCGCACACCCCAGGGATCCCTACCGAAGCCCTTCGTGGAGACTTGTGGGTGGAAGTGCTACACCAGCTTTTCCGGACCTCGCAGGAAGAAATGCGTAGGGAGATGGGGACAATTCGAAACAACATGGACCAAGTCAACGCAGCTCTCGAGTCTGCACAGCAATCCATAAATTTGAACAGGAACGCGAATAGAATGGAACGTAACCCACTTCCAGCAGTTGTAACTCCAATGAACCCTGCTCCGAACAGCATAGTAATACAACCCCAGGAGTGGAAAATATCGTTCGACGGCACTGGGAGCGTTGCGGATTTCCTATTTAAGCTAAACACCCTGTGTGAGCGTACACAATGCACTGACGACCAAATAATGGCTAGTTTCCACCTATTTCTTTCTGGGCGGGCCGAAGAGTGGTGCTGGCTGTTCACGAAACAGAACCCAAATGCGAGATATGCCTTTTTGTGTTCTTCCTTAAAGAGAGAGTTCGGTACTCTAAAGAGTGACCACGAGATCATGATGGAGATCTCCATGCGGAAGCAGAAGCTGAGTGAGTGCTATGACGTGTTCCACACGGACATAGTCTCCTTAAACGCGCGCTTAAGAGAACCAATGTCAGAGGTTTTACTGATTGAGATCAAAAAAAGGAACGTCAACAGCAGCCTTAAGCTGATGCTCTTCAACGCGGAAGTGAGAACCCTTCATGATCTACGCGATGTACCACGCAGAGGAGAACAAGTGCTGAAAGAAAGCAAGTTGTTGGGAACCACTTACCCAGGACGGCACGTGAACGAAGCCCGCACGGTAACCCCGGACATGAGGATGGAAAGCGAGCGCTGCGAAGCTGACCCACAGATAGAGGCGCTGGAGTATCGACGCAACAGGAAACCGGACTATTCAGGAATCCAATGCTGGAATTGTCAGGCAATGGGGCATTCATACATATATACTGCGAGGAACCCATTAGGAATTAATTTTGTTTTAAATGTGGGTATAAGGGAGTAATTACTCCTAAATGCCCGAGGGGCCATCGCAGGCAGGGAAACCAGTACCCGAACGAGAAGGCGGGGGAACCTCGTTCGGCGTCATAGCTCTCACACCATACAGTGCTCGAGGCGTCGTCCCGTGCGCTGAACCAGAGGGTGGATCCCTCGCAGGTAACGGGTTGCATGGAGGTAGTGAGCTTCCGAAGTGCAGTAGTACCCTAGCGAAGGAATACCCAAATGTAATAATAACTTTCCCTGACAGTACGGACAATTCCAATAGTTCTGAATCCGATAGTCAAACGTCCTCATCCGCGATGGGCGAACCGACCAGAATTCTGCAACGCCAGCATAGGGATGCCGCGTGCCAGACGCATTTCTCGCTTAATCTAGAAGAAAGGGAACATAGGTATGAACAAATAAGACATGCAATTTTTTAACAACGACCGGTATCCGAAAATATTTTGAAGTGTAGGAAAAGATATCACAGGGGAGTACAGGAGCGTAGATTGCTGCAAACCACCACGTTAACTCTTACGGAGGATGAAAGGCCTCTCGTGGAGGCAAAAATAAAAGATAGTTTTATTGTAGGGTTGTTGGACTCGGAAGCCAACGTTTCCATCTTGGGGAAGAATGGTGTAAAATTTCTGAAAGATAACGGCTTCGATTATCAACCCCTACATGCGTTCATATATACCGCGGATGGCAACAAGCAAAAAATCTTAGGCTCGATATCATTGCCGGTCACCTTCAAGAATACCACAAAGATTATTCGTTTTTACCTTGTTCCTTCACTTCTCCAAGAAGCTTACTTCGGGGTTGATTTTTGGAGAGCATTTGCGTTAGCTCCCAAAATATTCCCAAGCATAGAATGCATAGAGGTTAGAAATGAAAAGGACGAAGAACTTAATCTCCATGATTTGTCACCAACCCGGAGAAGAGAATTGCAAAAGGTCATAGAGACGTTTCCTTCATTCGAAAAGTTAGGTCTGCGGCAAACGGAGTTAGTAGAGCACCACATTGACACCGGCGATGCTGTTCCTATAAAAAGCAAACATTTCCCTCTTTCGCCACCGAGACAAGCCGAAGCTTTTAGCGAAATAGACAGGCTACTCGAGTTGGGAGTTATAAAAGAATCGAACTCTCCGTGGTATAGTCCTGTGGTACTGGTCCGGAAACCAGGTAAAGTTAGGTTGTGCATAGATTCCAGGAAGGTCAACGCGGTAACTAAGAAAGACTCATATCCCCTGCCTCATATTAACGGCTTATTGAGCAGACGGAAAGATACACAATTTTTACTGGCATTGATCTGAAAGACGCGTTCTTTCAGATCAAATTGACGGAGTCCTCCAAGGAAAAAAAGCATTCGCGGTTCCGGGGAGGCCCCTATACCACTTCAAGGTAATGCCCTTTGGTCTGTGCAATGGACCACAGACTATGAGTAGGCTGATGGACAAGGCAATCCCTTCGCGTCTGCGAAAGAATGTCTTTGTCTACCTGGACGATCTGATGGTATGCAGCACGAACTTTGAGGACCACCCAAAATTGCTGGCGGAAGTGGCAAAGTGTTTGACCGTCGCAGGTCTGACAATAAACGTGAAAGAGAGCAAATTTTGTCAGATAGAAATTCGATACTTAGGGTACTTGATAGGCAGCGGGTGCTTGAAAGTGGATCCAGGAAAAATAGAAGCGATGCAAAACTTTCCGATCCCTGAATCCCCTCGGCAGTTGCGTAGGTTTGTGGGCATGGAAAATTGGTACAGAGCATTTATTACAAATTTTGCTGACTTGGCAGGTCCCTTGACCGACTGCCTCCGTAAGTCATCAGGCCCGTTCAAGCTTACCTCTTAAGCCATAGAGGCCTTTGAAAAACTTAAAGTAGCCTTGAGTTCCGCTACTGTCTTGGCCCAACCCGATTTTTCCAAAGAGCCTGTAATTCAATGCGACGCTTCCAAAAAAGGTGTTGGCGGAATGTTATTCCAGGTCGATGATGAAGGCGCGGAGCATCCAATCGCGTTCGTTTCGCAAAAGCTGAATAATGCTCAACGCAATTATACAGTAACCGAGCTGGAATGTCTCGCCGCCATAGTCAGCTTGAAGCGTTTCCGACCCTATGTTGAAGGATTACCATTTCGGATTATCACGGACTACTCCAGTCTCAAGTGGTTGATGGTGCAAAAGGACTTGAGCGGGAGGCTGGCGAGGTGGTAGCTCCTGCTGCAAAGATACGACTTTAAAATGGAACATCGCAAAGGCACCCTGAATGTAGTACCCTATGCGCTTTCGCGGTTTGATGCCGATGAGTTGACTTTCACTACTACACCCGGGGAAATAGATTTAGTCTCTCCCGAATTTAGCAGTAACGAATATCTAGATTTGATTAGGACCGTCACCGAAAACGAGGAATCGCTTCCGGAATAACGAGTGGTGGATGGGGTAATTTTCAAGAGAGTTAAATTTCGTAAGGGGGTGGAAGGAAAGAAGACTCGCTATGGCGTTTGTGGTTGCCGAAAGGGTTGACTGAGGAAGCAGTGAGATAAGCACATGACGCCAACCGGAGTTACCATGGCGGGTGGCAGAAAACCTTAGAACGAGTCCGGCAAAAGTACTTCTGGCCACAGCAGGCTAAGGACGTCAGGGACTACGTCCAGCGTTGTGACACTTGCAAAGCAGTAAAACCCACTAATCAGCAGTCGAGACCGTCTATAGAGAATAACTTTGCATTCGAGAGGCCATTTCAGCGATTATGTTGCGATTTTCTAGGGCCTTATCCGAGATCTAAGCGGCGAAATCAATTTCTTTTCATAGTATTGGACCATCTTCCAAAAACGTTTGGCTAAAGCCCATGCAGAGAGCCACCACTGTTAATGTTATAAATTACTTCGCTTCAGAAATTTTTCCAGCTGTAGGGGTCCCGGAGTTTATTTATAGCGCCAATGGTAAACAGGAAATGAACCAATATTTAGTAAATTACGGGGTGATGCACGTGAGAACGGGGTTATATTCTCTTCAAGCGAACGCATCCGAACGCTTTAATAGAGAAATTGTTTCTAAGATTAGAATTTTCCTGAAGGATAAACCAGACCATACTTCTCGCCGAGAACCGTGAACAGCCTGGCAGCCCACGCTGGGATGGGACTAGCCTTACGGAGTTTGGAGGAGTTCTCCTTTACCAAAATGTCTACACACATAAATTTTTTTTGGCCGTTCTGTGGGGGCGATAATCACTAGAACCTTACGGAGTTTTGACGAGTTCTCCATAACAAATGTCTAATTGCCGCAGTCTTTAAACTAAGAAATAAAATTGATTTACTATTTGACTTGATTTATTTTTTTGGTGGACCTTTTGTTGCCCGGCTGGCTTCGCAGTAGGACTTTGAGACTCTTATCTTAGGGGTGAGTCGTACCCTACGTTGCTTGGCATCTGAGGTTCCTGGTAGTGGCTTCCCAGAGATGAACCGGTTTCCTGTTCGCTTCATCGTCAAGTCTTCAAAGCGAAGCAGGTTTGTTATGGTCCACTTGGGAGATTCACCCTTGGAACGTACCAGTTGGTTGGTGATAGGGAAAAGGGTAGGATTCATCCTCACTCATGTCTGCCTGGGGTGGTTAAAGCAAATTTTTGTTAATTTCGCGCAGGCGGCATCGCGAAATAATCCAATGTCGTGGGAAAATTCCCAATCACGACAACCACCATGGCGTAACTATACAAGATGACAGCTGACTTGTAGTTTTATACGATTTGACACATTAACTTTCAGCGCAGTACGATTTTGACATTAGTCCATCGGTCCACAAAAACAAAGTATATGGAACTTTTAATGATGGCTGCAGGAATGTCACAGCGACCACCACCTCGTATGGTTCCAACATGGCAACTTCAGTTAAATCATGCGATTTAACGGCGCCGTTCCACTGCGCATTCGCAATAATGGTGGTATTTGGTTTTAACAAGTGACGGCGTGGGGGCGCCATTTGTAGAAATCATTCGCCAAATTGCAATCGTTGGCGCGGTATTTCCACCAAGTGAATTTTTCAATGTGAGTGGTAGTGAAAAAAAGAGAAATAAAAATTGCGTTTTTGTTAAAATTAAACCCAATAAATTGGTAAGTTTAGACGATTATTAATTTTAACTAATTTTGTTGTAAACCGGGAAGTAACAACATGGCAATAATAAGCCTAATTCGTGGTCCTAAAAGTCGCTCAAGGGTCAATTGGCGGAAGTATTGAAATTAAACGCACATAACTGCGTAAAAATATATATTCATTCATATTAAGCTTGCTCCAAGAAATCTCTCAAAAGCTTGCTAACTTTTAGATCTACCGACTTAACGTTGTTAAAGCAAGAAGAGATTTCACTAACGTTCTTCGACCAAGCATAAAAATAACCAGTGCAAAGAGGCTCCTCTTCTTTTTGGTACAGTTTTGCCTATATTCTTTGCTCACATGCCCCATATACTCGGCTACGCGGTTAGCTATCTATTTTTCTAATTATCAATATTATAATTTTATTTATGATCCAATTTTAAGTACCATTTTTTCAGTGCTATTTATTTTTGAATACATTTTTGCTGTCAAATTGCAAGTGAAAAATTTTTTTTATCTTACACAAGTGCCTAAGCTTCATACGGAAGCGCTTTTCTTGGCACTGTCATAAGAAATTCGAGCATTTTCATACGACTCAAAATTATATGTGAGGGCATATGCGAGCGCATGAAAAATTTTTTTATTAAAGTATGAATTTGTATCTGCGCATATGATTCGGAGCAAAACAAAACAAACGTGCTACAAGTGCATAGGGGTTGAGCAGCCCTGTTCTTAACGAAAACGGATTATGACCAAATTGCCAACTAAAGCAATACATAATCCATATAATACGTTGTACGTTTTTATCGCTTATAAAACATTAACAGCATTCTTTCTTATTTCATAGCTCCACCATCGCCACACCACGCACTACCACCGCCGACAGCACAAAACCGCACGCCAATACCACCTACAAACGTATACCCCAACCGTGCATGAACATCATCAGCGCGCCGTACCGTGCAACAAGATAACTGTGTCATAAAAAGGAAGAGGCCCATCTAAACGGCCTCCTGCAGCATCGGCAGTGACAACTAAAAGGCAGAGGCCCACCTAAACGGCCTCCTGCAACCACAAAGGTGTCATAAAAAAAGTAGAGGCCCATCTAAACGGCCTCCTGCAAAACCAACAGTGACAAACAAAAGGCAGAGCCCCACCTAAACGGCCTCCTGCAACCACAACAGTGTCATAAAAAAAGAAGAGGCCCATCGAAACGGCCTCCTGCAAAACCAACAGTGATAATTAAAAGGCAGAGGCCCACCTAAACGGCCTCCTGCAACAACAACAGTGTCATAAAAAAAGTAGAGGCCCATCTAAACGGCCTCCTGCAAAACCGACAGTGACAATTAAAAGGCAGAGGCCCACCTAAACGGCCTCCTGCAACAACAACAGTGTCATAAAAAAAGTAGAGGCCCATCTAAACGGCCTCCTGCAAAACCAACAGTGACAAACAAAAGGCAGAGGCCCACCTAAACGGCCTCCTGCAACCACAACAGTGTCATAAAAAAAGTAGAGGCCCATCTAAACGGCCTCCTGCAAAACCAACAGTGACAAACAAAAGGCAGAGGCCCACCTAAACGGCCTCCTGCAACCACAACAGTGTCATAAAAAAGTAGAGGCCCATCTAAACGGCCTCCTGCAAAACCAACAGTGACAATTAAAAGGCAGAGGCCCACCTAAACGGCCTCCTTCAACAACAACAGTGTCATAAAAAAAGTACAGGCCCATCTAAACGGCCTCCTGCAAAACCAACAGTGACAAATAAAAGGCAGAGGCCCATCTAAACGCCCTCCTGTAGCATCGTCAGTGACAATTAAAAGGCAGATGACCACATAAACGGCCTCCTGCAACAACAACAGTGTCATAAAAAAAGTAGAGGCCCATCTAAACGGCCTCCTGCAGCATCGGCAGTGACAACTAAAAGGCAGAGGCCCACCTAAAATGCCTCCTGCACCACCTACAGTGACAATTAAAAGGCAGAGGCACACTTAAACGGCCTCCTGCAACCACAACGGTGTCATAAAAAAAGTAGAGGCCCATCTAAACGGCCTCCTGCAAAACCAACAGTTACAAATAAAAGGCAGAGGCCCACCTAAAAGGCCTCCTTCACCACCTACAGTGACAACTAAAGGGCAGAGGCCCATCTAAACGGCCTCCTGCAGCATCGGCAGTGACAAATAAAAGGCAGAGGACCACCTAAACAGCCTCTTGCAACATCGGCAGTGACAATTAAAATGCAGAGGCCCATCTAAACGGCCTCTTGCAGCATCGGCAGTGACAATTAAAAGGCAGAGGCCCACATAAACGGCCTCCTGCAGGATAGGCAATGACAATTAAAAGGCAGAGGCCCACCTAAACGGCCTCCTTCACCACCTACAGTGACAACTAAAGGGCAGAGGCCCATCTAAACGGCTTCCTGCAGCATCGGCAGTGACAAATAAAAGGCAGAGGACCACCTAAACAGCCTCTTGCAGCATCGGCAGTGACAATTAAAATGCAGAGGCCCATCTAAATGGCCTCTTGCAGCATCGGCAGTGACAATTAAAAGGCAGAGGCCCACATAAACGGCCTCCTGCAGCATAGGCAATGACAATTAAAAGGCAGAGGCCCACATAAACGGCCTCCTGCAGCATAGGCAATGACAACTAAAAGGCAGAGGCCCATCTAAACGGCCTCCTGCAGCATCGGCAGTGACAACTAAAAGGCAGAGGCCTACCTAAACGGATTTAGCCATGTCCGTCTGTCCGTCTGTCTGTTTGTATGCAAACTACTCCCTCAATTTTTGAAATATCTTGATAAAATTTGGTGATCGGGTGTATTTGGGTATCCGATTAGACATTTGTCGGAACCGGCTGGATCGGACCACTATAGCATATATCCTCCATACAACCGATTTTTCAGAAAAATAGGATTTTTGTCATATCTTACTCAATTGAACAGATTGAAGCTTCAAACTTCACCATTGCCTGAAAAAATTGATGAGATCGGTCGTATATATAGTATATATCCCCCACAACCGATTGTTCAGATAAGAAACTTTTCGTAATTACTTCTCTACGAATGCTTTCGCATATAGCATATATTGTTGTCTGAAAAAATCATAAAGATCGGTGGTATATATATTCTATATATGGTGGTATATATAGTACATATATATAGTATATATATATATGTTTTCGCAATTTTAGCCCTATTTTAACAGGTAGAAGCTTCAAATTTCACCGAATGCTTACGTATATAGCATATATTGTTGTCTGACAAAAGCGATCGCTTGTATATATAGTATATATCTCAAACAACCGATTGTTCAGATAAGACACTTTTCGCAATTTCTACCCCATTTTAACAGCTATAAGCTTCAAATTTCACCCATTGCTTACGTATATAGTATATATTGTTGTGTCAAAAAATCATAGAGATCGGTGGTATATATAATATATATATAGTATATATATTTATTTTATTTATTTAACAACAAACAGCGGTTGTACATGTAAGACAACATTCTTTTTAAAGTACATCAACTAACATTAATTAACATAATACAATTAAATTAAATAAAATGCATTAAACTTAAATTTAATTGAACTTATATCTAAGTAGAAAAATCAATGGGAAAAGAGAAGAAAAAAAAGACGAAAAAGACAGAAAGTGTAGACCGATAGTAGGAAGTAGTTATACACAATCGCACTCACTAACTCGATTTAAAGTAGTTATGTATAATTTCCTTGTAGTTATTTCTGTAAATATATATTTTTTTTTGCGATTTCGGCCCCATTTTAACAGCTAGAAGCTTCAAATTTCACCAAATGCTTACGTATATAGCATATATTGTTGTCTGAAAAAATCATAGAAATCGGTGGTATATATATTATATACCCCATATAAACTGTAATTTTTGCCCCTTTTTTGCGGCTAGAAGCTTCAAAATTCATCAAATAGTTACGTTTGCATCATATATTGTTGAAATACGTGATTCGTAGTCATAGTTTTTACACGCAGACCACAAAAAACCTGAAACTTTGCATCCTCACACAAAGTACCTACCTGTTTTTTAATTTATATTTATCTTAAAATTCGTTTAGGTATGTACATCTGTTCACTATATATTTCTTATCTTATACATTCGATTATTTGGAGCTTACGAATGGGATAAGATTATTGTTCAGCCCCATTCATGAAAGGTATGAATTCTTCGGCACAGCCGAAGACAGTCCCGTCCATATTTGTTTTAGGTTGTATTTCCTACAAGTGGAGAATATGCCTCTTAGGTTTTTTAACATATGTTTTCAGTAAAACCTAATACAACCAAATTATCCATGTAGAGAAATGCTTGGGAAGGTTTGAGGCCTGTGAACGCTAATGTCATCATTCTTTGGAACGAATTAGGCTCTACTTTTCATCCATACGGTAGCCTTTTGAATCTGTATGTGCCGTCTTCGGCTGTGAATGAAGTTATATCCCCAGAGTCCGTCTCTAATTCTATTTGATGGAAATCTTCCAAGTTGGTCTAGAATGTCATCAATTCTTGGGAGTGGAAATTTATCCGCTGCTAGCTTTTTATTGACTTGTCTATAATCAACAACCAATCTCCATCTTTTTTCTGTATGCCCTGGAAGTGATTTTTAAGGGACTAGTAAGATTGGGCTGTTGTATTCTGCAATGGAAGGTTATATTATGTCATCTTCGATTAGCTTATTAACCTGTCTGCTTATCTCCCCTTTTTGTGTCTCAGGCAATATATAGTTTTTTATGTAATCTGGGGTGTCGTCTTTCATGTGTAGTTTTGTTTATAAAAATTGTTGGAAGAAATTGGTTCTCTTTCTAGTGCAAATATGTCTATGAATTCTGTACATAGTGTTGTTAGCTGAGAATTGACAAATTTTGGAAAGTTTTTGGTTAGTCTTTTTAATTTTTCTGTGTCATTGCTATTTTTATTGTGTGTGCTTGTTTCAATTAGTGTATAATCATCTAAATTTTCAGTATTAATTTTGTAATTTTGAATAGTTTTGTTTGCCATAAAAATGCCTTCAGATAATTGTTGGTGGGGTATGAAGATATTCTTATTATCAGTGTTAACTGTGACTTGTCTAATGACTTCAGATCTAGCAGGGATCGTAATTGTATTAACAGACAATTTGTCAAATGCATTGTTATTGTTTGTGGAAAATCATATGGTTTTAGGATTAATTTATCCTCTGTTTTGCCATAATCCAGAGTGAAATTATGTTTCTTTATAACAATTGAACAATTGTTTTTTTTTTTATCGGCCTATTGATAAATGATTCAAGGTTCGATTCGAGCTCAATAGGCCGATAAAAAAAAAAAAAAAAATTGTTAATAAACCATGAGCACTTGGGAATGTCAAACAAAGTAATTGGCAATAAACAAAAATCCAGCATTATCAGTGATTTGCACCAGATGGCGCAACACTGAATAAATATAGTTGGTAAAAAGGAATAGAAGTAGCAAATTTGCCAGTCAAACAAACCACCGCTGTATAGCTAAATGTTAACACAGCATGCCTAAAGCGTACTGATGATGAAGGCTTAGCACCCTTCTAAATGGATCTATCTGCGCAGCTATGGCAGGTTGTCTGAAAAATTTTGTACTCACTATTCCAAAAACAAAATACAATTTTTCAAATTTAGAAAAATTAAAAAATAACAATAATTATCATTATAAAAAAATTATTGTTCTGGCCTTGAGCTCGAATCGAACCTTGAATCATTTATCAATAGGCCGATAAAAAAAAAAAAAAAAAAAAAAAAAAAAAACAATTGTTAATAAACCATGAGCACTTGGGAATGTCAAACAAAGTAATTGACAATAAACAAAAATCCAGCATTATCAGTGATTTGCACCAGATGGCGCAACACTGAATAAATATAGTTGGTAAAAAGGAATAGAAGTAGCAAATTTGTCAGTCAAACAAACCACCGCTGTATAGCTAAATGGTTAGCACAGCATGCCTAAAGCGTACTGATGATGAAGGCTTAGCACCCTTCGAAATGGATCTATCTGCGCAGCTATGGCAGGTTGTCTGAAAAATTTTCTACTTACTATTCCAAAAACAAAATACCATTTTTCAAATTTAGAAAAATTAAAAAATAACAATAATTATCATTATAAAAAAATTATTGTTTTGGCCTTGAGCTCGAATCGAACCTTGAATCGTTTCTTTATAAAGTCTAAATCTATAATTCCATCGCATGGTATTGGGAAGTCGTCTTCTTCGTCTTATCTGTGATAAATTAGGAGGTCATCACCTTTTAAGTCCGCTTTGACTATGCCTAATGTGATGGTTATGCCTTGACCGATGCCCTTTAAATCTATTATTTGTGTTGTATTTATTTTTGTATGATTATCTATTGGATTATTTTTTATGATTGAAATATCTGCTCCTGTATCTACTAAGAGGTTTGAAATTGAGTTACTTAGAGTCGTTTTAGTGGATATGTAGCTATTTAAATGTAAATTTAGTACACATATTTTTCTGCTTACTGCTCTTGAAGTGGAGTCTACTGGTTTACCTGATGGGTACAGTTGCGTACGTTACGCGTCTGACTATAATTTCTATTTCCATTTTGGGTTACAACCCTTTGGGCATCATTATTTGGTCTTGGGTTAGTGTTATATCCTGGTTGTAGTCTGAACCTTCTGCCTCTATAACTTCCGTAGTTACTATTTCTGTAACCCCCACGAAAATTACTCCGATATTGACTTATTCAAAATAATGTTTGATCTGCCTGTTATTTCCGTGTTTGTGAACTTTGAAATCGCATCGTTCATTGTTGTGAACGTTCCCGCTTGCATAATAAGCAGGAGTTTTGCCTTTTATTGCAGTTTTTAATTTTAACTTTATTCGTGCAATTGTACTTTCACTGCTAATAAAGTTTCTTGCCGTGCCTTTTAGTTTTGTTTTTATCATCGCTATCGCTAAGGCATAATCACGAGGTCGAGGATATCAAGGGCATCTAGGAAACTATGCAAATTTTCAGGCTTACCATCAAACTCTGGTAGCACTGATGAAACGGTTTTGATGAATTCTACTACTGTTTGTGCCATTGTGACGTTTATATTTGGTATATGTAATGGCTTTTGTTCTTCCTATGACGGAGTCTGACTCAAAGAAGGTGATGAGGTCCGGCCACGAGAAAGTTCCGATAGAATTGAGCTAAATCTACCTGAAGTTTTTCCTCTACTGCGGTTGGTATGGTTATTTCTATGTTGTGTTTGGCTAAGGAAGATACCAATTTATCTCGTACGTGTGAAAAGAATTGGTAAGCTTCTTTTTGGTGCTCTTTGGTGAGTAGGTATATGATTTACTGTGTTGATGACCTGTCCTATATTATTTAGAGCTTCTACGATTGTATTCAAATGCTTTATATTGTTTCTGGTTTTATTGTGGTATTTTTATTTATACATTTGTATGATTTCTCTGCTTTTATTTTTTCTTCAGATAGTGCTCATAAATTTGTTCCCACTTGTTCTTTTCTATCTTGGGAAAACATCAGTAAGCATATATAAAAAAAATTCCGACATTTAAAGGAGTTGTATGAGGACTACCTAAGCATTCCAATTTACTGGGTTAACGAACTGCATTTTTGAATTTTAATTTTTAATTAATTCTTTAATATTTAATTAATTCTTTTTTATAAACATTTTGTTTAAATTTTAACATTTCACTTTACAATTTACTTAATAATTTTTTTTCTCAATTAACCTAGTCCTGTTTAAAAAAAAATCCTAAGCAAAAACAAAAGTTTTTGCTCATGGTCATTGTGGCCCAAGTGGCGAATTTTAGATAAAAACGTTCATAATAGTAAATAGCCTCGATCACCTGTTCAATCGCTGTTCGATTACTTTCATCATTTGCTCAATAGTGTTTTTCAAATATTTACATATTTTAAAATGTTTGCCTAACTGGCTGCTCAAATTTAATCTATTAAATAGATTTCAGAAATGATTATTAATGTGTAGCCTGATATTCTGTATACACATTTAAAAGAAAAGCTGATTTGAAACACAAATGGACAATTTATGGCATTTCAATTTAATAACCCCGAGCAAAAAAGAAACCTTTCTTCCATTCTCTGGCCATTCGCGACAGCCGTTCTCCCTGTCAGCTATTACTTGACAGGTAGGTATGGCAATGGAGGAATAGAAAGATTTTTCACTTGTATGAATTCACAATGCTCATACGTAAGTTGCTCATATCGCTAAGTTCAATCATTTTCCATGGATTCAAAATAATTTCACCCATTTTTACAAAGAAATATTTGATCTTTTTTTTCAGGATTTAATTTTTAACCGAGTCTTCCTCGATCAAAGTGGCAGGATCTCAGCTAGTAAGATCTTTTTAGCGTCGCTTGATCACCAACCTTTATTAAAGATCGAACTGGCAGGATCGCGATGTAAAAAGGTTTAAATAAATAAAAAGGAATGCTGATGAGAAGCGTTAAAAATTGATTGACTTTATTGAAGAAATACCTTTCTATTTATACAGAATTTCTTATTTAACACATACGTAATTACACTAATACTTACAAGCTAAAGGTATCTATATTCCTAATACATATATTCTGTGTCAACATATTAGTTTGACCTAATTTTAGATATTTGTTTTTGTATACATACGTTTTGTACACGCTATTGTAACGAATTTACTTGCAATTCCCCTTATTTGCAATCTTCTACTGAGTTCGAATCACTAAACTATTGAATAAATTTAATAATGCAAAATGGCCTTTATTAAAGTACTTCACAATAACACTCCAACTTTGCAACGAATAGGCAATTTAGGCAATTTATTTATGCAATTTAATCATTAGTACATTACAGATGTCATAACCATTGTGGTTTATATAATATTAATTAACTTACATATATATAGTTCTATATCTTAAGCTGTGTTTCAAAATATAGAAAATAGATGAGAGTGAAGTAGAAACAGAAAGGTTAAGGAGTATAGAGAAATATGTAGATATCAAAAATGCCAATAGATAAAAAGCTCAAGTGCTATCGCTAGAGAAAAAACTATAAAGAATCTGTTTATAGTTGTTTTGGTTCAGAGAGTTTCTTACAGCAGTAGGAATAGAATTCCAGAGACGTATGGTGTTGACGAAAAACATAGATTGCTTAATAACCAAACTGATTGATAGCTCAAATGAAACTCTACTATTGGCCTCTACTGTCGCGCCTTTTATACTTTTTGATTTCTCATTGCATACTTCCAGGCTTTTCTATTCCAGAACTTACTAGTTTGTTTCAGCTACAAAATCGCAGCCACAACTACGTTTATAACTTCTCATTTGAGTAATACTTGCACAAATTATTACCCTCTCTTGTGACAACTCAGATAAGATATATGCATGTGTTTGTGCATTGGTTCTCCGCTGCTCGTATACGTACATATGTGTAGACGCAATTATTGATTCGTTTATGTAGATACATAATGATTGAATTATTGATGTGAATTCACGTCACTGCTTAGCATCGGCTTAGAGATAGCAGCACCCCTTAGTTTTGCTAATATTCGTAACACTATTAATGAATTGGTCGATGTGCCAATTAAATGTAGCCGGATATGGGTCTTACTGTCGGCATTTGTATGTGATGTTGAAATCCCGCTGTGTTGGGGTGAACATAATTTACGTGGGTCGATATTGTAATATGAATGCAATTTGAATATGAATGCAATTGAATTGTAATATGAATGCAATTTGATTTGTGAGGTCGATATTTATATATGCATAAAAAATGCATTGGCAGAGAAGAGCATAATGCATATCCCCCAGCGGGTTAGGGGATCAGAGTATACCCGTGGTAGGTATGCGTGTCGTAAGAGGCGACTAATATACGAGATTTAAGGGGCTGTGTAGCGCAACCCTTCAGGTTGCCAGCGCAATATATAGCTTCTACAAACCCAATTGTCAACCTCACCTATCCGCGGCGAATCCTGTTTCACTAACAGACAAGGCTCTGGCGACCCCAAGCTCCTTATGGAACTTGGGGGTGGGGAGGGAGGGAATGGCCTGAAGGTTTAATAATGTGGCCACATAAATCGTTCTCAAGATGGTCGGGCTAGCACCTTAATGGTGCTGTGGTACCGGAGCCTACCGGATCTGTATCCGGCAAAGGACCATCACATCGATAACACCCCCCAAAGCCTTCGGGGAGCAACCTTATCGCTACAACAACAACAACAGCATAATGCATAATGCTACAAGAATTTTTGCATATACACATATTTCAGCTGCATCTGAGTATAATTCTTATTGAAATTTAGGAGTGGAGTACTAATTTTCTGCGCAGCAATTTCAGATGAGTAGATAAAGTTTAACGATTAGCAGTACGTATAAAAGCCCTGTTTTTTACACGTATATACGTCTACGTTTAGGGTAAAAAAAAAACACTTATCCTCACTTAGATAATGTTTAGCAGACTCATCTAGCGGCAACTAGCTACAGAACATGTTATACTGAAAAGCGGAGACACACACCTCTATTGGCGATAGTGTATGACTGTAGCTGAATCGGTTGCGGTGAATAGTGGACACACACCATTTGTAGAGGTAATACATAGAGGTGAAACATAGACACATATTTCAGTTGCATCTGAGTATAATGCGTATTGAAATTTAGAAGTACTAGTTTTCTGCGCAGCTATTTCAGAAGAGTGCGTTTAACAAAAGCTTATGCATTCCAATAGCATCGCCACAGTCAACCAAGATGTTGCGTTTGTAAATATGAAGGAACTTCAGACTTGGCGATTGAAGTGTATCACGCCTTTCCCATTAACTTACGAAATTTCGCGAAGCACTGTTATAAACATTCTCCCTATACAACAAAAATACCTGCTAACATATTTTGTGTCGTATTCGATTGTTATATTGCAGTTTTTAATTGCGAAAAATGTTAGAAAATTTACCAACCAGTGGGAGAAATAATTTCATTTGCAAAGTGTGCCCTCACCCTTAGCAAAAGCAAATGTCAAATTCTTCTTCTTATGATTTGCTTGCAACAAAATTTGGAGTTGGCTACTTTTCAATATCAGATGGCGCCAGTGTCGCTTATTCTACTGTTCTCCATAAAAATACGTGCAATATACTCTAAAGCATAAGCATGTGTTAAACTCATCTATATGAAAAACTGCTTATGTGTCGGGGCTTTTAGCATTCCATATAAATTTTAAGCGTAAACGTACATATGTAGATGTAAAAAACAGTTATTACCCTGCAAAAACCGTTGGATCATGTGGTCCACTGGAGAACTTACAATTATACTCCACTGTGATACAGCAAAGGACCAACTCATGTTTCTACACCCCTGCAAAAATCGCGAGTACTCCATGCATGCATGTATGGATTACTCGCTATGGACCACGCGAGTGCTCCAAAATTAACCACAATTCATACAAAAAATATGGTCCAATTAACATTGCGATGTCCTAGGACTGGACCATATACTCCAGCTCCGCATTACATCAGAGTAATCCATGGAGTGCCCACAGTCCAATAAACATCGTGTAGTGATTACAGTCGTTAAAAACGAGCAATGATCGCCTTATAATATGTTCATGTAGAAACATGAGTTGGTCCATTGTTGCATTACAGTGGAGTATAATGATAAGTATTCCAGTATGACACAAGTGGACCACATGATCCAACGATTTTTGCAGGGACGAACATATTGTAAGTCGATCATTGAGCGCTTTTAACGATTGTAAACACCCTGCAAAAATCGCGAGTACTCCATAAATGCATGCATGGAGTACTCGCTATGGACCACCCGAGTGCTCCAAAATTAACCACAATTCATACAAAAAATATGGTCCAATTAACATTATGATATCCTAGGACCGGACCATATACTCCAGCTCAGCATTACATCAGAGTAATCCATGGAGTACCCACATGGATTACTCCATGGAGTATCTACGGGTGACTAGTTATAAAACTACTCCAATGGATTACACCATGAATTAACTTCGGTAGATTAGTTTTGAAACCACTCCAAAAAGCTACTCCATGGAGCATATGCACAGGAGTAGATAACAAAATAATTTTTGCTGTTTAGTGCAAGTCGCTTAAGGAAAAGGAACAAATAAAAACTAAAATTTATATTAAAAATTTTATTTATTCATAATCATGCAAGTTTTTAAATACTTATACGGAAAACAAAACTGTTTATGCTCTTAAGTTAATTAAATGCTTACAGCTACGAAAAAAACATAAATTGTTTATTTATTTAAGGCAGGTTTATACTGGACGTAATTCGAACTCACATTTGAAGTTCAATGTCGCTATTGTCGTTAGACCTACAATTATGTATCGAATTGCACACACAAATCCAGTAATAAATAAAATTATTTTGTCATTCTCCTTGATTTCATTCAGTCTTAGATGTTTGTGTTTTGGTTTTGTTAGCTTTTGAGTATTGTTAGAAAAAATTATCACACTTCATTTTGTAATTTCTATTGAAATTCGCTTAGGTATCTGATAAAACTAATATTATAGTAAAACATAAAAAAAATCTTAAAAAATTATCATATAACCACATTATTATTGATATTGATAATGAAAGGCAAAAGGTTTGTTTTCATTTCCTTAAAACTAATAAGGCAATTCATTGTACTATTTTTGATTATTAATTTAAAAGTTTTTGTTTACTAAGTTGTAATAAAAAGAATGAATTTGTTAAAATATCACAAGTTCATTATCGAAGACTTCAAAATAGTTGCCTTACCTATGTCTACATGCATAATTATTTTTTGGTTACAAATTGCATACTAAAAATAAGTATTGTCAAAAGAAAATATCACGAATTCATATTTGTAATGCAAACTTTTTACTTAAAACTAGCTGTACATATTTGTATGAAATCAATTGAACTCAATTAATAAAAAACAAAAAAAAAAACTTTTCATCTTAAATTGTATAAAAAATTGTACAAAAGTATTGTTAAAAGAATATCTCAAATTAATGCTTGTATCGTAAAACTATTACTTAAAACTAGCTGTACATGTTCTTACTTATTCCATTTTACTTCAATTATAAAAAACTTTTCATCTTAATCTCTAAAAAAAAAAAAATAATTGAATATATATATGTACATAATTTTAAATTACTGCTTCTTGTTTTGGCTGGACACGACTCGAAAATGACGTTTTTTCACCGCGTTTGGGCAATTATTACTTATTCCAGCTGAAATAAATATATTCAAGAATATTTTATTGGTTTTAACAATTCCAAAATGAAATCGTATTTTACTTGGCTTAAAAACCCCCGTTGTAGTACCACTCTCACTTATAGAACATTTACCTTGAAGCAAATGAGTCATGTGAACAAACGCAAATCACCCATTCCCCCATACAAATTCCTATTTCCCTATCTACGCTTTCATTAAATTTTTTCTTATTAGCTTGAAGATCCCAAAACCTCAAAGCGAAGTATTTCATTTAAATTATTACAAAAAATTCATTTTCCAATATTTACGGCTTTCATACAAACACAAATTTCAAATTGAACCATCCAACATGATCTCGAATGAATCGCGTATATTTTTACCCTCACGATATGGCAACAGCGAACCGCGATATTTCTATCGAACAATTGGGTTAATCGGTCATCTTGACTTGTCATTTCTAATCTGTCACATTATTCTGAATTATTTTGAATTGTCAAAGCCAAACAAATCAATTCTAAGGAAATTATTTATAAACGATAAGCTATCGTACATTTAAGGTGAAAAGAAAAGCAAAATGTTAAAGTGATACAGTGAATGGTTAACCATCAGTTTGCAACACGACTGTCACTGAACCAAGGTAAAACTTGGTGAGTGGTAATCAAATGGAGAAGATTGTAAGGTAAAAGTCTAGTTGAGGGGTCGACTGCTAATACGTTACCAAAAATATCGGGAGAGGTATTAAACCACGCGTTTTAATCTCGAGAACAATAATCTGAAGGCGGAAAATAAAAATTTTATCTCTATCCGGAGATATTTGCCTTTGAAGTTTGCGATTTTCATGTGTTTTTTATAAGGTTGTGTACCCACAAAAAAAAAAAAAGGACGTGTGGCACTCGGAGACTGGCGCGATAAAGCTATTGTATATTATCAACTTATGCAATTAAAATATTTATGCAACATTTTGTTTTCTTTGATATTAATTCAAGTTTTGTCTTTGATATTAATTCAAGTTACACTTTTTAAGCGTGGTGACCGATAAGAAACCAAATTTTTTACTTTTATTGAATAAATGAGAAGTTAATATTAACTTTATTTTTAACTTTAACTTTAACATTCACTTTAACTTTAACTTCCACTTTAACTTTAACGTTAACTTTAACTTTATGATAGAGATCCAATTTTATGTATTTGGCCTGTTGCTAACACCGAACCTTTTTCGAACCTTTTCGACTTTTCGAACCTTTTTTGACAAATATCCGTTACGGTTTTTTTTTATTTAGCCCGCGATAAAATCTATGCAGTAGCTTAAAATTGTGAACATAAGTGTTTTGTGCGGATATAGTTTTGGTCTCCACCCAGGGTAATTTTTTATAAGCGCGGCCGAAGGTTTGATACCTCTCTCGATATTTTTGGTAATGTATTAGCAGTCGACCCCTCAACTAGACTTTTACGGATTGTAAATAGTATATGAAATTGCTATACGTACCTAAAACAACTTTAAATATATTTTTGTTACTCCTTATACTTTTTTTTCCGAAGTTTCCATCTGCGTTGTATGCCATGCACAGTTCACGGGAAAATATCCGTTCTAATTTTTAATATTGCTCTTATCGAGCAAATATTTCACAGCAGATACCTTAAAGAAGATAGTGAACAGAAGAATGCTTTTCAAAATGTGAAAAAATGTATAAATAGTACTAAAAATTACGTATTTCTCTTCATTAGCTTGATTTATATCAGCTTCCATCTTTTGGATATCTTCTTCTGTTTTTAGTGGAAAGATTGTGGTAATTTTAGTTTCGACTTTTGTTAAACGCTTGTAGCTGCAGCTTTTGATCGGCCATCATTTCTACTATAACTTTGTTCTGATTTTCGGTGGTTGCTGAAAAAAATCAAAGAAATGATATTTATGAATGTCTTTTTGCCTGTTTCTGTGACCGCTATTAACTTCTTAACCAATAAAATATTAACTAAAAAATGCTGGTATAATATTATGAGTAAACTTATGTGCTCATTTGCACTCACTAGGGCCTTGTTATGATGAATGTGAATATGTAATCATACATGATTTAATCAATAAGGGTATCAAAAGGAAGGTGCTAAGGACGGCTCTAATATAAGTGGTTTCAATTTCGTTACCTTAATCGGTTTCACAAATGTAGGATAGTTTTGAAACGCTTTGTAAAATGTAGGTATCAGAAAAAAATTATAAGAAGATATAAGTTCCCATCGATGTTTCAACAGGGCCAGAAATATGTTTTGCGAATGTTTGGAATATCAGTTACGTTGAGTAAAAATTAGATTCTCGATTATAAAAAAACAATTTTTATATATTTTAAGTTATATCGAACCTTTAATTGACCATAAAGAGATCCAAATTATTATTTTTTGAGACTTTATGTACTTTTAATGTAAAGTAGAGAGTTCTACTTTTTTTAAAATATTTCTTTTGACTAATAAAGGTGTAATATGAAACATTAGTCCTAAACTCACCTGGAAATTTCGACAAGTTTTCTTTTAAACTTTTTTATTCGGCCATCATTTCGGTAATTATTTTGTGCTGTTTTTCGATCATGTCTGCAATATACAATAGAAAAAATTATTATTGAAAGTTTTAATCCATTAGTTATATTTTAAGTAGACTGCCTTTGAGTTGGATGCACAAATTACATGGCGCTTTCGTTGTACGGTCTGAAAAACAAAACGTTTAATGTGAAGTAAATTGAAATGAGGATACTCACAATTTAGTGGTTCGTTTCCTAAACAAGCATTGAATCTTTTCAGTTTTCCTGGTTCGTTCTCCATTCTATTTTCTTTTTTAATTTTTATTATATTTTGTATTTTATGTGTGGGTATATATTTTATTTTGCTATTATTTTCATGTAAAGTGTAAAATTTGCACTAAAATAACTTTGTTTTCATAAGGGAAGGACAGAAGTTTGCAGCTTATGTTATTTGCGTTAAATATTTCATCTATTTCTTCTAGTAAATTATCGGCAGAAGAAATACCTAATGCCGATATTAAATCTAAAGGGTCTTCGAAGAATGGGCGGATATTTTTGAAACGGCGCCCTATTACTAAAGTTTCATTGTTTTCATCACGTTTAAAACCAATAATTTTAAAAGGTGCATGGGGCATTAGAAGGCAAAGGTTATTTGGAGCTTTCAAACTCAAGTAATAGTCATTGCATGTGTAGCTATAAATGATGTAATTTTTCCTCTGAGCCCTAACACTTTTTGTTCCTTTATCATATTTGTATGAACATTTTTTAAATACAACTGTTGCAAAATATTAGTGGGCTTGCGCACATCTTTTTTAATCATTTGTAAGTGGTTTTCGAAATCATATGCAGAAAAGTTATATAACACGCCTTGCTGTCTGACACAAGCACATATGTGAAGCAAACTATGAGCATTGTAATTAACACTTTGTGGTCCAAATACTGTCCCGAAGTTTTGGACGAAAAGCTTTGATAATTCTGCTGCAACTTCGATGTTGTTTTGAAAATTTTTTGGGCATGATAATAACCTTATTGCACAATGTAGGAGCAGAAATGTATGGTAAAAGTCATCACCAACATTCTTCTTTAAAACTAAAATATCTGTGTACAGTAAACATTTTCGAAATTCTATAGCTTTCCAGTTAGAAAGTTCGTCCAAACCTCGAGGTAATCTATTAAATTCTTTGGGAATACTTTTTTTTAGTGTAATCAATGACTTAGACATATTTAACTTACTCGAAATTGAAATTTTTTCATTTAATATATTTTTAAAAAGTTTGCTAAACATTTTCCTGGTTACACCCAAGTCAATAACATGCATGGGATCTAATGAAAATAGGCTAATGATTTTTAAATAAATTTTTTAAAAAGGTGTTTGAGTGTTTAAGGATCGTGGTTGATGATAATTTTTAAATTTTCTAATGGCAAAATCATCATCCCCTATGACCTCCGATATTTCTGTGCTGTAAGTTAGAACATTATTAATTTTTTTGCAACTTGTGTACATTTCGAACAACCATTCGCTGAAGAATGGTGAGCGATTCCACAAACAAACGACTTTGCTGGAGCGTCACATACTACCGCCCATATCTTAAATAACATTTCTTTGCCATTGGCTATGAAACCATTTTGCTGTAAATCTAAAATTTCTCCTACAAATTGGTTTAAAAACTCATTCACATCATTTGGCTTTTGCTTTCCAACATATATACCTACTGGAAATACTTTTATGTTTTCAGTATTAATTACTTTAACTAGTATCGGACTTTTGAAAATTGGCAAACCGCCAATATTAACATCACAAATAATTTCATCAAAATTTTCTAAAATATGTGCGACTTTCAATAAACTTTGCTTTATACTGAAATATGCATACTGGCCAGGTTGCACAGAGACCACATTCGCACTTGAAGCACTTTTTTCCAGAAGCTTCGCTGGAGAAAGAGGTACATCTATGCCGTTGCTTCTTAAAAGGATCAATAACTCTCTCATGTTTTTATGAGATGTCCTCCTCCCCATCTGCCATTGCCCTAAATCATTTATAAGTTTTGTTTTTTAGAGTGCTGCTTCATCTAATTCTAGATTCAAAGAAATTTCTCCTGCCATTATAATATTAACGAAGCCAATCGACTCAACATTTTCTTCTTCATAAATTTTTACAAATTCCCCAGTTGCATTTGCATTTTGCAACCTTTGAAGAAAGTTTTGTCTTTCTTGTTGAAGAACTCGTCTTATATGACGCGCACTGAACTCCATACCTCTTTTTATTATTTAGTAGTTTCTAATATTTAATACTTTTAATTACGTAATAATTAAATCTTAAAATTTTCATAACGATATTCCTTCAAACTCAATTTCACTTTCATAAATTCTCTACACCTAAAACCAGTTGCGCACTTCCATCATGCCAGAGTTGCCGTTATTAGAGATTTACTGAAAATAATGTATCTGGTGAGATGCGCCGATTTAAAGCATATGAATTTAGTACTAAATATATAAGGTACGAGTGTAAAAATCCAAATTTAAAATAACTGGTTTTATTAGTTATCAAAAGGATATATACTCCTAACAGTTTTATTTGATTATTAATATTAATTTTGTAATGAATTATTTGATTTTTCCCGCATGGCAACACAGTCCAATAAACATCGTGTAGTGATTACAATCGTTAAACACGATCAATGATCGGCTTACAATATGTTCGTGTAGAAACATGAGTTGGTCCATTGCTGCATTACAGTGGAGTATAATGGTAAGTACTCCAGTGGACCACATGATCCAATGATCAAATGAATGTGTCATACTGGAATACTTACCATTATACTCCACTGTAATGCAACAATGGACCAACTCATGTTTCTACACGAACATATTACCCTGCAAAAATCGCGAGTACTCCATGCATGCATGTATGGAGTACTCGCTATGGACCAAGCAAGTGCTCCAAAATTAACCACAATTCATACAAAAAATATGGTCCAATTAACATTGCGATGTCCTAGGACCGGACCATATACTCCAGCTCTGCATTACATCAGAGTAATCCATGGAGTACCCACAGTCCAATAAACATCGTGTAGTGATTACAATCGTTAAAAACGAGCAATGATCGGCTTACGACTTGTTCGTGTAGAAACATGAGTTGGTCCATCGCTGCATTACTGTGGAGTAGAATGGTAAGTACTCCAGTGGACCACATGGTCCAACGATTTTTGCAGGGTATAAGCCGATCATTGCTCGTTTTTAACAACTGTAATCACTACACGATGTTTATTGGACTGTGGATACTCCATGGATTACTCTGATGTAATGCTGAGCTGGAGTATATGGTCCAGTCCTAGGACATCGCAATGTTAATTGGACCATATTTTTTGTATGAATTGTGGCTAATTTTGGAGCATTCGCTTGGTCCATAGCGAGTACTCCATACATGCATGCATGGAGTACTCGTGATTTTTTCAGGGTACCCTGCAATCCGATCATTGTTCGTTTTTAACGGTTGTAATCACGGTTGCCACTGATGGTCCATTTGGACCAAAATGGTCCCTTCCAACCCCATTTGGTCCGCTGGTCCCTTTTTCGAAATTTTGGTCCCTTTTCGGTTAGGTTTTGGTACTTTTATTTCTTTTTCACAGAAACACAAATTCAATATACTGCTCCATAAAATTTGCCACAAATTTATCCCATATATGTAATACTCCTATATTGCTACAAAAGGCTAGGTACATTCGCAAACATCAGAGTGCCGATATATTGCTGTTTAAAAGTTTTTGTTTTTGTATTCAATAATCGAGTGTACCCAAATTAAAATTTTTTTGTCACACTTATGCTGCTACATTTTCTATTAGCAATATAGGAGTATTACATATATGATTAACCCACATATAGTTTTCAATTTACATACTTCAATGGAATTCTTAGCACGAAAATCGCTCTGTCAATAAAATGTAGCAGAACAATGACATTTCACCTGGGAGATAACCTAGGTGAGGAAACAGCGGACTTATCAGAAATATACTTGTTTTAGTGGATAGATATTTCGATCTGTTATCAAACTCTTTTCGTGATATATTTTTGTGACTAGTCGAGCAAAAAAAATGTATTTAAAATACACGTGTGTATCTAAGAAATGTGACAATGAACTGAAAACTAAGTAAAAGAATGAAATCAATTTGGTCCAAACAAACAGTAATACCTTTCAAACTTTTTACAAAAAAATGTTTGCAAAAATTTTGAAATCGTTACTCTTCGTTTGAGACGTCGATATTTGAGTCTTTCTCACCCTGTTCAAAGCAGCTCAGTGGGTTCAAGGAATTCCAGGACTATTGTAGTGTAAAGCCACTTAAGATAATTGGAAACTTAGTACTTGTGTCAAGAAATATTTTAACTGGAAGTAAGGTAGAAATACTTTTTGAAAGTAATAGCTTTATAAATGTGGAACGAATTGCGATTAAAAAATATATTTTTATATTCAGCTCTTGAAGCAAAAAAAGATTTGATTTCGGAAGAAGTTTTTTGTGTGAAATTATTCTCATAGGTGCTTTGAAAACCCGATAAATCCGGTTCAGTTTATACACAGTTGAATCTTTTAAGACGCTTGATTTTTAGTCTGAATTCAAAATTCACACTTACTGAATCTAGGCTCTAGTATGAAGTCTAAACTGTTAGGGAAAAAGTAAGCATATTGTTACGAATATTAGCAAAACTAAGGGCTGCTGCTATCTCTAAGCCGATGCTAAGCAGTGACGTGAATTCACATCAATAATTCAATCATTATGTCTACATTATGTCTACATATATGTACACGCAGCGGGATGAGATGCCCAAACACATGCAGACATCTTATTGAGATGCTCCTAAATGTAGGCAATTATAATTGTGGAAGTGTCGCTCACACATACAAGCGCATGGGGTGTGAAAGAAGCTATACAAATTATACAATTGTAGTTACACTGAGAAGTTTGAGAGCTGATGGACTAGTAGATTCTGGAAGCGCCTAGAAGATACAACGTTGAAATCAGACAGTATATAAGGCAACAAGTGTAGAGGCGCTGGAATTCAGTTTGATTTGAGTTGTCAATCAGTTTCGATTAAGACGATATCTAGCGAGCAATAGCAGTATTATTTTGAATAGCAGAGTTTCATTTGAGCTATCAATCAGTTTGGTTATTAAGCAAGCTATTCGTTGCACAGTTTGAGTGTTATTGTGAAGTACTTTAATGAAGGCCATTTTGCATTATTACAAATTGGAGTTATTTATTCAACAGTTTAGTGATTCGAACTTAGCAGGGGATTGCAAATAAGAGGATATGCAAGTAAATTCGTTACAATTGGTGTCAGAAGAGGAATTGTTGAATAAATTCCAGAGGACAACAAGGACATGGCAAAGTTCAGTGAATTGAAGATCCAGCAACTGAAAAAGGAGTTGGAGAACCGTGGATTAAATACAACCGGCAATAAGATCGAACTTCAAGCACGGCTACGAGAGGTAATGGAGTCGCAAGGAATTGATGTGGACGAGTTTGTCTTTTATCCTGATGGGGACGAAGCAACAACAAAAATTGAAGAGAAAAACGAAACATCGCAGACAGTTACGAGCACAGACTTGAACATGATATTGGCTGCAATAACTGCTCAAACATCGACAGTGGCATCTCAACTGGAATCGCAGGAGACACACATAACATCGAAGATGGAATCGCAAGAAACACGCATAACATCTAAGATTGAAGCACAGGAGACGCGCATTTCCGAAATGTCGACACAGATTACATCCAAGATGGAAAATCAACTGGAAAAGCAAAAGACATATATGACATATCAGTTGGCTGAGCAGTTGAAAGCACAGGAGACCCGTATATCCTCGCAGCTGGAGGCACAGGAGATAAGGGTACCATCAAAGCTGGAAGCACAGGATACAAAAATTGTGCAGCTCGAGGACAAAATTGATGCCGAGATAGAAGCTTTGAGAGGTCGTATACAGGAGTTGCAAATGAAACGCCCAGCTGTTTCAGCGAGTAATCCAAAGCTAAAAACACCATCCTTTGACGGTTCTGTTCCTTTCCAGGTCATTAAGCTACAATTTGAGAAGACCGCAGCAGTGAACAACTGGAATGCTGAAGATAAAGTTGCTGCATTGTTCATGGCGTTGAAAGGGCCTGCAGCTGAGATTTTACAAACCATTCCAGATGGCGAATGGAACTGTTATGAAGCATTGATAGGCGCTCTAGAGAGACGATACGGAAGTGAGCATAGGAGACAGATATACCAAATGGAGTTGCTAAACCGCTTCCAGAGGCCTGGTGAAACATTGCAAGAGTTTGCGTCGGATATTGAAAGGCTAGCACATTTAGCGAATGCGGACGCACCCGTGGAATTCATTGAAAGGGTAAAGATTCAGAGCTTTATAAATGGCATACGGGATGTCGAAACAAAGCGAGCTACATACGCAAACCCAAAGCCAACATTCGCAGAAACGGTGTCACATGCTCTGCTTCAGGAAACATCGTCGCTTCTGTCTAAGCCAGTTTTCAAAGCATGCCGTAGACGAAATTTTGGAAGCACTGAAGGGATCTCAACCGAAGAATGCCAGAGTTATTAAATGTTTCAAATGCGGCAACCCAGGTCATATTGCACGACATTGCAGCACCGGTCCCAATAGCTCCAACAATGTGGGTGGCCGTAAACGCAAAGCTGGCGGAAATGAGCAAGAGCATGTCGAATGTAAAGAACGAAAACTTGCCCCGGCTATCGAATGTCCTGTGATATCTGTGTCGCAAATTGGAAGGAAATCAAGCAGTCTTACCGTCAGAGGGAACGTGGATGGTAAAGAACGTGTACTGACTGTAGATACGGGGGCATCTCATTCCTTGACTCGATCTGATTTGGTCTACAGGAGAGTAAAGTCATTACCTGGAGCAAGGTTGCGTACGGTCACAGGCGAGTATAATCAAGTCCAAGGCAAAGTGGTATGTGAGGTATTAATTGGAAAAGTCATGGTTCTACACAAATTCGTTGTGGCGGGGATCGTTGATGAAGTCATATTGGGAGTGGACTTCTTGGTTGACCATGACGTCAGGATCGATATGCGGAGAAAAATTATGCGCTATAAGAACCAGGACATACCACTTAACTTTAGTTTGGAAAAAGGGTTCAGCATTAATCGGGTACTGGTGGAAAAGACTCGACAAAGACCACGAAAGTCAAAGGCAGAGGTTGATAGATCGAATGGGCCAAATAAATCAAAATCAAAAGTACCTGCGAGAGAAACACTGGCATTGACAAAACCTAAAAGACGCAGGAAAACGAAGCAACGAATTTCCGAGAAAGAATGCGAGGGTAGTTTCAAGCCAGAGCGCACTACTGTGGGGAAACGTGGGAAAGATACTGATTATGCAAAGCAAATCCGTCCAGCGCAAGCTCTACTAAGTAGTTCATCGGCCAAACAACAGAGTGTGAAGGAACGAACCAGGGTATTAAGTAGTACGATGAAACACAGGTACCATGAGAACAATAATTCGAAAGGTTTCTTGGCGGGAGATTTGGTACTGTTATACAACCCTCAGCGGCGGAAAGGTGTTCCATCCAAATTTCGGGGCAGTTGGGAAGGCCCGTACAAAGTTGTGAAGAAGATCAGTGACACCATCTACCGCATACAAACCATTGGGAAACCACGAAGTAGAAGAGTGGTACATTTGGAGATGCTGGCAGCGTTTAGACCGAGAGATTTCTCTGATCGGGACGATCAGACTTAGGTGGAGGGCTGTGTTACGAATATTAGCAAAACTAAGGGGTGCTGCTATCTCTAAGCCGATGCTAAGCAGTGACGTGAATTCATATCAATAATTCAATCATTATGTCTACACATATGTACGTACACGCAGCGGAGATGAGATGCCCAAACACATGCAGAAATCTTATTGAGATGTTCCTAAATGTAGGCAATTATAATTGGGGAAGTGTCGCTCACACATACAAGCGCATGGGGTGTGAAAGAAGCTATACAAATTATACAATTGTAGTTACACTGAGAAGTTTGAGAGCTGATGGACTAGTAGATTCTGGAAGCGCCTAGAAGATGCAACGTTGAAATCAGACAGTATATAAGGCAACATGTGTAGAGGCGCTGGAATTCAGTTTGGTTTGAGTTGTCAATCAGTTTCGATTAAGACGATATCTAGCGAGCAATAGCAGTATTATTTTGAATAGTAGTTTCATTTGAGCTATCAATCAGTTTGGTTATTAAGCAAGCTATTCGTTGCACAGTTTGAGTGCTATTGTGAAGTACTTTAATAAAGGCCATTTTGCATTATTACAAATTGGAGTTATTTATTCAACAGTTTAGTGATTCGAACTTAGCAGAGGATTGCAAATAAGAGGATTTGCAAGTAAATTCGTTACAATATATAAAAATAGCATTAACGCTATTGCTTAATTTGATTTACGATTTACTGAGTTTGCCACAACGCAAACTTTTTAACCGTTCCTTACCGAAACCTAACTGCGCTATACATTTTATTTCTTTGCAATCAAGCAAAATAAGCCATCATCCGGTGGCAAAGAGCCTGAGCCAGATAAATAATTTTGCATGTAAATACAACAACAACGATTTGAGCCAGATAAATCCAGATAGAAATCTGGTTCAATTTGTGAGCCAGATAATTTGTTAGTTTCTTATCTTTAGTTTGCAACGCTGCCTTTAATAAACCTACTTTTTCAAAAAAGATGTCGCTGCTTAGCCTTTCGCCGTATGAGTTAAATGAAAAACAGCGGCGACATCTGCCTATCACATTTCACGTGTGCGAAAATATCACGACATCTGCTTCTCAAGTCTCTCAATCATTGTTTACTATATAGTTTGGCAGCTTCAATAGAGCTTATGTTGCGAATAGAGTGGAAGGCAGTGGACTAGCCAGTCGAATGTCATATAATGAAGTAATTGATGTTCGGAGTTTTTTCAAAATTTGCCCGAAATCCTGAATCACAAAAGGGAGTGTAGTTATGTACGAAAATGAAAAAATGTAGTTAGGTTTTGCTCCTTTTTTAGCAGGAGGTTTTCATTTTAAAAATGTAATGTACAAACCAATGTTCATTCTATTACTTTTTTAGCAGGAGATTTTCATTTTAAAAATGTATTATATAAACCAATGTTCCTTCTATTACTCATTTTATTTATGGAGCTTCACATGCACTTTATAAAAACGTGCTTTTTATTTTTACGAACTTATCCTCAATGAAAATAAATAAAACACGTATTAATGTAAGCATTAATCATGTTTCTTACTTCTTAAATGTTCTTCTTAAATATTATAAATGTGTTAAAAGTAGCAGGACTAAAATAATATTGACAAATCTGATATGCCAAACTAATTTTATATAATAAAAATGATTTAATAAATTGCATGCATTTTATACATATGCATTATTTTTTAAATTTTCTCTAACTATTCTTTTTGTGCTGACTAAATTTTGCTTATGCATAACTTTCTTTGGCTATATTAGATAACCATTCCAGGGGCCGTTTTCACCATCTTCGGTGAACGCTAACAAACACTTTATTTGAAAGAAATCGTTCAGTGATTCGTCAAATAAGGGTTACTTTAAAATAACGGACGTTAAAAGTTCCCGTCACATGAGAAAAAATGAAATACAACTATTTTTATAACATGAAGATAGATAGAAAATTTATTGGGGATTGCACTGCGACCGTTGATCTATTGTGCCCTCATCAGATTGCGTCGCGTTCCAGGAGGATATGTTCCACCGTCTCTCCTGATCGATCACGAAATCGACATGAATGAATATGTTTTTCATTTAGTTGAACGGCGATAAAATAGTTTTTATTTCTAAAATGCAAGAAACTTCAAGAGAACGTAAATTTTTAATTATTTGTGTATTGCTTTGACGTTGGCGTTGCTTTGCTTATGGATTGAAGCAATTAAAGCACGTGTGTTCAAAGTCAGATGTATACGCAACGCAAGTGCCAAAACGACGCAAAAATCACCTTAAGCGTATTTGCTTTAGGTGTTATTTATCAGTATTAATTAAAAATGTTAGATCTCCTAAAAAGTTGAACTTAGGAAAGATACACAAGAGGCGTAGCTTCGTAGACGCCTGCAAAATATGGCATTCAGCTAAGATCTCTCTACACCTCAAGATTGCTTATGCTGTGCCTAATACGCGTCTATGAAGCTACGCCTCGTGTCCATCTTCTCTTAGATTATATTTCAAAGACATTTTTTTAGCTTTAAACTTTGTTCATAATATTCATGTACATGTCTAGTACCATGGCAGTCACTTGCATACTACTATTTCATTATTTAAAAAAAAAATTAGTTCAGAAAAATGCAACCTTATCAAGTGTATTCTCAAACACGGTTGCCATACCATGTTGTCATTTGGGACCAAAATTTATCGAAAAAAGGACCAGACCTCAAAAAAGGGACCAAATTTTAGCTTTATTTTATTGGTATACAAACAATTCGGCAAGTTACTAGATTATCATATTTGTTGTAAAAAGCGAAAATTGTAGGATGTTTCAGGGTGCCTTATATAAAATTTTACTAAAGGAGACACTTGGCTTTATTTCAAACTGCACAAACAAAAATAAAGTGTACCTTTAGGTATCACATTTTAAAATTTTTAGGATAAGACTATGTCTTTCACCAATCTAACGTTGTGAACCTAGTTTTGCTTGATTGCAATGAAATAAAATGTATAGCGCAGTTAGGTTTTAGTAAGGAACGGTTAAAAAAGTTGCGTTGTGGCAAACTCAATAAATCGTAAATGAAACTAAGCAATTGTATTAATGCTATTTTTATAGATGCTTTCATTTTCACTCACAGTTTAAACTTCATACCAGAGCCCAGATTCAGTAAGTGTGAGTTTTCAATTCAGACTAAAAATGAAGCGTCTTAAAAGTTTCAACTGTATAATAATTGAATACCGATCGAAATATCTAAACACTAAAACAAGTCTTTTTCTGATAAGTGCGTTGTTTCGTCAAAAATTAATGACAATGTGTTTGTCCGAACATGCAAGACTTCATTTTTAATGCCTCGCCTAAATTATCTCCCAAGTGAAATGTCATTGTTCTGCTACATTTAATTAATAGAGCAATTTTCGTAGTAAGAATTCCATTGGAGTAAATTGAAAATTATATGTGGGTAATAGATTTGCGGCAATTTTTTTTAGCAGTATTTTGAATTTTTGTTTCAGTGAAAAAGAAATAAAAGTACCAAAACCGTTCCGAAAAAGAACCAAAATTTCGAAAAAGGGACCTGCGGACCATATAGGGGTGGAAGGGACCATTTTTGGTCCAAATGGACTGAATAGGCAACCGTGTTCTCAAATGCAAGCTTCCACATCAAATGCATATACATATACATAAGTACTTCGACATTACGATAATAAATTTTTTCGAAAAATCACACAGAATATCCGCAGCCATTGTTTACGAATTTAGAAACAATGAGAATGGCAAATACGAACGTGTATGAAATGTAATGTCAAAACGTATATGAACATGGTTGTATTTATATGCACGAAAATGCTTTAAAAACGCATGAAATTGTTAAAATAAAGTTCAAAAATAAATGATAAAAACTTTAATATAAATAACAAGTAAGGAAGGTTATGTTCGGGTGTAACCGAACATTACATACTCAGTTGAGAGCTATGGTGGCAACATAAGGGAAAATACCCATGTAGGAAAATGAACCGAGGGTAACCCTGGAATGTGTTTGTATGACATGTGTATCAAATGAAAGGTATTAAAGAGTATTTTAAGAGGGAGTGGGCCATAGTTATATAGGTGGACGCCATTTAGGGATATCGCCATGAAGGCGGATCAGGGTTGACTCTAGAATATGTTTGTACGATATGGGTATCAAGGTGAAAGGTGTTAATGAGTATTTTAAAAGGGAGTGATCCTTATTTCCATAGGTGGACGCCGTTTCGTGATATCGCCATAAAGGGGACCAGGGGTGACTCTAGAATGCGTTTGTACACTATGGGTGTCAACGAAAGGTATTAATGAGTATTTTAAGAGGGCGTGGGCCTTAGTTCTATATGTGGACGCCTTTTCGAGATATCGCCATAAAGGTGGACCAGGGGTGACTCTAGAATTTGTTTGTACTATATGGGTATCAAACGAAAGATGTTAATAAGTGTTTTAAAAGGGAGTGGACCTTAGTTCTATGGGTGGACGCCTTTTCGGAATATCGTTATAAAAGTGGACCAGGGTTGACTCTAGAATGTGTTTGTACAATATGGGTATCAAACGAAAGATGTTAATAAGTGTTTTAAAAGGGAGTGGACCTTAGTTCTATGGGTGGACACCTTTTCGGGATATCGCCATAAACGTGGACCAGGGGTGACTCTAGAATGCGTTTGTACAATATGGGTATCAAATGAAAGGTGTTAATGAGTATTTTAAAAGGGCGTGGGCCTAAGTTCTATAGGTGGACGCCTTTTCGAGATATCGCCATAAAGGTGGACCAGGGGTGATTCTAGAATTCGTTTGTACAATATGTGTATCAAATGAAAGGTGTTGATGAGTATTTTAAAAGGGAGTGGGCCTTAGTTCCATAGGTGGATGCCTTTTCGAGATATCGCCATAAAGGTGGGACAGGGGTGACTCTAGAATTTTTTTGTACGATATGGGTATCAAATGAAAGGTGTTAATGAGTATTTTAAAAAGAGTGGGCCTTAGTTCTATATGTGGACGCCTTTTCGAGATATCGCCATAAACGTGGACCAGGGGTGACTCTAGAATGTGTTTGTACGATATGGGTATCAAATTAAATTAATGAGGGTTTTAAAAGGGAGTGGCCCTTAGTTGTATATGTGAAGGCGTTTTCGGGATATCGACCAAAATGTGGACCAGGGTTATCCATAACTTCATTTGTCGGGTACCGCTAATTTATTTATATATGTAATACCACGAACAGTATTCCTTCCAAGATTCCAAGGGCTCATGATTTCGCCCTGCAGAACTTTTTCATTTTCTTCTACTTTATATGGTAGGTGTCACACCCATTTTACCAAGTTTTTTTCTAAAGTTATATTTTGCCTCAATAGACCAATACAATTGCCATGTTTCATCCCTTTTTTCGTATTTGGCATATAATCATGGCATTTTTTTCATTTTTCGTAATCTTCGATATCGAAAAAGTGGGCGTGGTCATAGTCGGATTTCGGCCATTTTTTACACCAATACAAAGTGAGTTCAGATAAGTACGTGAACTGAGTTTAGTAAAGATATATCGATTTTTGCTCAAGTTATCGTGTTAAAGGCCGAGCGGAAGGACAGACGGTCGACAGTGTATAAAAACTGGGCGCGGCTTCAACCCATTTCGCCCTTTTTCACAGAAAATAGTTATCTTCCTAGAATTTAAGCCTCTACCAAATTTCACAAGGATTGGTAAATTTTTGTTCGACTTATGACATTAAAAGCATCCTAGACAAACTAAATGAAAAAGGGCGGCGCCACTCCCATTTTTGTTCTTTTCTTTTATTTTTGTATTTTGTTGCACCATATCATTACTGGAGTTGAATGTTGGCATAATTTACTTATATACTCTAAAGATATTAACTTTTCTCTTAATATTTGAATTTAAAAAAAAATTTTTTAAAAAGTGGGCGTGATCGTTCTCCGATTTTGCTAATTTTTAGTAAACAGACATATAGTAATAAGAGTAACGTTCCTGCCAAATTTAATCATGATATCTTCAACGACTGCCAAATAACAGCTGGCAAAACTTCTAAATTACCTTCTTTTAAAAGTGGGCGGTGCCACGCCCATTGTCCAAAATTTTACCATTTTTCTATTCTGTGTCATAAGTTCAACTAACTTACAAAGCTTCATCGTTTAATCCGTATTTGGTAATGAATTATCGCACTTTTTCGATTTTTCGAAATTTTCGTTATCGAAAAAGTGGGCGTGGTTATTGTCCGATGTCGTTCATTTTAAATATCGATCTGAGATGAGTGCCCAGGAACCCACGTACCAAATTTCATCAAGATACCTCAAAATTTACTCAAGTTATCGTGTTAACGGACAGACGGACGGACGGACGGACATGGCTCAATCGAATTTTTTTTCGATACTGATGATTTTGATATATGGAAGTCTATATCTATCTCGATTCCTTTATACCTGTACAACCAACCGTTATCCAATCAAAGTTAATATACTCTGTGAGCTCTGCTCAACTGAGTATAAAAAGATTCTTTTAATAACTACAAAAACGCTTTATATATTCTCTATATATATCAATTGGTAATGATTATCTCACTTTAAAATTTAAGCTAAATAATCTAAAGTTTTTTTTTTGAAACTGAGTCGAGAACTGTGCGTGTGAATGTGCGAATTTCACCGATCAGCTGTTAGTTGCGCTACTTGGTAAAATTTACTATGCTCTCAATGAACCAGAGCATTCCCGTGAGAATTGAGCGCGAGCCGGAGCTGTAAAACTCCCTGGATCCTAGTGCCGTCAACGTTTGGTTGGTGAAAGACATAGACTTATCCTAGAAATGTGAAAATGTAATACCTAAAGGTACACTTTATTTTTAGTTTGTATACCAATAAAATAAAAGTAAAATTTGGTCCTTTTTTTTGAGATCCGGTCTTTTTTCGATGAATTTTGGTTCCAAATGAAAACATCGTATGGCAACCGTGGTTGTAATTACTAAACGATGTTTATTGGACTGTGGGTACTCCATGGATTACTCTGATATAATGCTTAGCTGGAGTATATGGCCCAGTCCTAGGACATCGCAATGTTAATTCGACCATATGTTTTGTATGAATTGTGGTTAATTTTGGAGCACTCGCTTGGTCCATAGCGATTACTCCATACATGCATGCATGCATGGAGTACTCGCGATTTTTGCAGCGGTGGTCCACTGAAGTACTTACCATTAAAATCCACTGTAATGCAGCAATGGACCAACTAATGTTTCTAAACGAACATAATGTAAGCCGATCATTGCTCGTTTTTAAGGATTGTTAACACTACACGATGTTTATTGGACTGTGGGTACTCCATGGATTACTCTGATGTAATGCGGAGCTGGAGTATATGGTCCAGTCCTAGGACATCACAATGTAAATTGCACCATATTTGTGGTATGAATTGTGGCCCAGTCCTAGGACATCGCAATGTTAATTGGACCATATTTTTTGTATGAATTGTGGTTAATTTTGGAGTACTCGCTTGGTCCATAGCGATTACTCCATACATACATGCATGCATGGAGTACTTGCGATTTTTGCAGGGGTGGTCCACTGGAGTACTTTCCATTAAAATCCACTGTAGTGCAGCAATGGACCAACTAATGTTTCTACACGAACATAATGTAAGCCGATCATTGCTCGTTTTTAGCGATTGTAATCACTACACGTGTTTCCTGGACTGTGGGTACTCAATGGATTACTCTGATGTAATGCGGAGCTGGAGTATATGGGTCAGTCCTAGGACATCACAATGTTAATTGCACCGTATTTATGGTATGAATTGTGGTTAATTTTGGAGCCCTCGGTTGGTCCATAGCGAGTACTCCATACATGCTTGCATGGATTACTCGCGATTTGTGCAGGGGTAGTGCGTAAATGCGCAGAACGTAATTATTTCGTCCCTTTGTTGGACAAATCCTGTGACGTACATGCGCAGACCGTATTTTTCCCTTACACAGCACAATAAATGGTTTATTTTACCACTATTAACCAAATTTGTGCTTACAATTTGAAACGGCATTACATGAGTTGTCATCCTGAACTCTCCGCAGAAATTTTAGTGGCAGAATCGCGGAAAGATCTAGTAGAAGCCCTTCGAAAGTCGTGTATTGAGCAGGATGCCAACAATATATTGTCGTGTATTGAAAGTAATGGAGAACTCATGAGCTCACAACTCTATAAAATTCACATATCCAAGACAATGGCCCTAAGAGCATCATATTGTAACGAATTTACTTGCAAATCCTCTTATTTGCAACCCTCTGCTAAGTTCGTATCGCTAAACTGTTGAATAAATAACTCCAATATGTAATAATGCAAAATGGCCTTTATTCAAGTACTTCACAATAACACTTATACTTTGCAACGAATATCTTGCTTATTAACCAAACTGATTTACAGCTCAAATGAAACTCTACTATTCAAAATAATACTGCTATAGCTCGCTAGATAGCACTTAATCCAAATCTCAAATCAAACTGAATTACTTCTTACTCGCTGGCGCCGCTTTTATAGTTTACGCTGCATACTTCTAGGCTCTTCGATTTCCAGAACTTACTAGTTGTTTCGGCTACAAAATCGCCAGCCACAACTACGTGCACAAATTATTGCTCACTCTTGTGACAACTCAGATAAGGTATATGCATGTGTTTGTAGTTTACAGTCTCCCGCACACACATAAGCGTATAAGTAAATTCATCGGTGTGTGACATCTCATCTCTTGCTGCCTTGTATGTAAATGTTGCTCGTCGGAATGTGTACATATGTGTAGACGCAATTATTTATTCGTTTATGTAGATATATAATGATTGAATTATTGATGTGCATTCACGTCACTGCTTAGATCGGCTTAGAGCTGGCAGCACTCCTTAGTTTTGCTAATATTCGTAACACTGCCCTCCACCTAAGTCTGATCGTCCCGATCAGACAAATCTCTCGATCTAAACGCTGCTAGCATCGCCAAATGTACCACTCTTCTACTCCGTGGTTTCTCAATGCTTTGTATGCGGTAGATGGTATCACTGAGCTTCTTCACAATCTTGTACGGGCCTTCCCAACTGCACCGAAATTTGGATGGAACAACTTTCCGCCGGTGAGGGTTGTATAACAGTACCAAATCTCCCGCCAAGAAACTTTTCGAATTATTGTTCTCATGGTACCTGTGTTTCATCGTACCACTCAATACCCTGGTTCGTTCCTTTACACTCTGTTGTTTGGCCGATGAACTACTTCGTAGAGCTTGCGCTGGACGGATTTGCTTTGCATAATCAGTATCGTTCCCACGTTTCCCCACAGTAGTGCGCTCTGGATTGAAACTACCCTCGCATTCCTTCTCGAAAATTCGTTGCTTCATTTTCCTGCGTCTTTTAGGTTTTGTCAATGCCAGTGTTTCTCTCGCAGGTACTTTTGATTTTGATTTATTTGGCTCATTCGATCTATCAACCTTAGCCTTTGACTTTCGTGGGACACGCTCTTGCTCATTTCCGCCAGCTTTGCGTTTACGGCCACCCACATTGTTGGAACTATTAGGACCAAGATCGCAATGACGTGCAATGTGACCTGGGTTGCCGAACTTGAAACATTTAATAACTCCGGCATTCTTCTGTTGTGATCCCTTCAGTGCTTCCAAAATTGTGTCTACCCAATCTGGTCTTTCCACTTCCACACGGCGTGCTTTGAAAACTGGCTTACACAGAAGCGACGCTGTTTCCTGAATCAGAGCTTGTGACACCGTTTCTGCGTATGTTGGCTTTGGATTCGCATATGTAGCCCGCTTCGTTTCCACATCTCGTATGCCATTTATGAAGCTCTGGATTTTTACCCTTTCAGTGTATTCCACGGGTGCGTCCGCATTTGCAAGATGAGCCAATCTTTCAATATCTGAAGCAAACTCCTGCAATGTCTCATTTGCTTTTTGGTAGCGGTTTTGCAACTCAATTTGGAATATCTGTTTCCTATGCTCGCTTCCGTAACGTCTCTCTAAAGCGCTCATCAATGTTTCGTAATGGTTCCGCTCGTACTCTGGGATGGTCTGTAAGATTTCCGCGGCAGGCCCTTTCAGTGCCACGAACAGAGCTGCAACTTTATCTTCAGCATTCCATTGGTTCACTGCTGCGGTCTTCTCAAACTGTAGCTTAAAGACCTGAAAAGGAACAGAACCGTCAAAGGATGGTGTCTTTACCTTTGGATTACTCGCTGAAACAGCTGGGCGATTTAGTTGTAACAGCTCCATACGACCTTTTAAATCATCTACTTCTGCCTGAAATTGAGCCATTTTTGCATCCTGCGCTTCCAGTTTTGATGATACCTGTTCCAAAATTTCTGCCGAAATTTCAGACATACGTGCCTCTTGCGCTTCCAATTGAGATGCCATATATGTCTTTTGGTCTTCCAGTTGAGATGACACTTGCGACGTCATTTCTGAAATACGTGCCTCCTGTGATTCCAGTTGGGATGCCATATATGTCTTCTGCTCTGCCAGTTGAGTTTCCATCTTGGATGTAATACGTGTCTCCTGTGACTCCAGTTGGGATGTTATATTTGTCTTTTGTTCTTCCAGTTGGGATGTTATATTTGTCTTTTGTTCTTCCAGTTGTGATGACATGTTGGTGGATATTTGTGATGACATTTCGGACATTTGTGCCGATATTGCAGCCAATATCATGTTCAAGTCTGTGTTTGTAACTGTCTGCGATGTTTCGTTTTTCTCTTCAATTTTTGTTGTTGTTTCGTCCCCATCAGGATAAAAGACAAACTCGTCCACATCAATTCCTTGCGACTCCATTACCTCTCGTAGCCGTGCTTGAAGTTCGATCTTATTTCCGGTTGTATTTAATCCACGGTTCTCCAACTCCTTTTTCAGTTGCTGGATCTTCAATTCACTGAACTTTGCCATGTCCAAGTTGTATTCCCAATCTTCGGAATTTATTCAACAATTCCTCTTCTGACACCAATTGTAACGAATTTACTTGCAAATCCTCTTATTTGCAACCCTCTGCTAAGTTCGTATCGCTAATCTGTTGAATAAATAACTCCAATATGTAATAATGCAAAATGACCTTTATTCAAGTACTTCACAATAACACTTATACTTTGCAACGAATATCTTGCTTATTAACCAAACTGATTTACAGCTCAAATGAAACTCTACTATTCAAAATAATACTGCTATAGCTCGCTAGATAGCACTTAATCCAAATCTCAAATCAAACTGAATTACTTCTTACTCGCTGGCGCCGCTTTTATAGTTTACGCTGCATACTTCTAGGCTCTTCGATTTCCAGAACTTACTAGTTGTTTCGGCTACAAAATCGCCAGCCACAACTACGTGCACAAATTATTGCTCACTCTTGTGACAACTCAGATAAGGTATATGCATGTGTTTGTAGTTTACAGTCTCCCGCACACACATAAGCGTATAAGTAAATTCATCGGTGTGTGACATCTCATCTCTTGCTGCCTTGTATGTAAATGTTGCTCGTCGGAATGTGTACATATGTGTAGACGCAATTATTTATTCGTTTATGTAGATATATAATGATTGAATTATTGATGTGCATTCACGTCACTGCTTAGATCGGCTTAGAGCTGGCAGCACTCCTTAGTTTTGCTAATATTCGTAACAATATATTGCAAGTTTAAGCATTGCAAAAAATGCAAACCCTTCAAAAAGGGAGTTTTTATTAAAAAAGTTTGCCAAGAAATGTTGCATTGTTTCGGAGATAAAGATGTATTGTTGGCTGATATATAAGCTGTTTTTTTTACATCCATAGACGTTTACGCTTAAGCTTTATATAGACTGCTAAGCGTCAAACTTTAAATACACCTCTGAAATTGCTGCGCATAAAATTAGTACTACTAAATTTCAATACGCATTATACTCAGATGTAACTGAAATGTGTGTCTATGTTTCACCTCTACACTAATTCTATCTATCACCTCTTAAAATGGAGCGTGTCCACAATTAACCGCAACTGATTCAGCTACATATGTATATGTTATACGCTATGACCACCAGAGGTTTGTGTCTGCGCTTTTCGGTACAACATGTTCTGTAGCTAGTTGCCGCTATATGGGTCTACTAAGCATTGTCCCTTTCGCTATATTGTTGCCATATGGCAACATCAAACTTTGGGACGGCGTAGTTTCCACCACTTAACAAAAAAAACTAGTAATTTTATGAACAATTATGTTTTTTAAACCTTTAAGCAAAGAGGATAAATACAATAAGAGCCGTCACTCGTTATATTGTGGCGAGTATCTCGCTGAAAATTGAAAAAATTGATGCCGAATGTTTTCTGAGAGGGACATTTTTAATTGTCTCGCATTTATCCATGCCGTGTAGGCCCCTTGTGCAACTGTGATTTTTGGAAAGAGAATTAAATAAATTAATTAAATACTGTCGAAAAATAAACACAAATAGCCCACGAAAATGTATAGAAGACATTTATAAACTTCTCGCCCAAAAAAAAAGTAGCGACTACCTCTCAGTATACATCGAGTAAATGCCAAAAAAATAACGAGTGACGGCTCTTATTGTATTTATCCTCTTTGCTTTAAGTAAAATACAAAATTACAAAAAACCAATTTTTTGGTGTATTGTAGTTCATAGAGTGATTTGAAAGAAGGTAGTCCCTTAATTGCGATTTTTTTCAATACAAGGCACTTTTTTGTGGTCCGGCTGGAAAAAATATTTCATAAATTTTTGAAAAATTGTTGATTAAAATATAACCATAAATATTTGCTTTAGAGACTGTTATTGAAATTTTGGATTATAAAGCTTTGTGTCGGGCGCTATAATTTTTTAAAATGTGTATGTTGCCATTTGGCAACATATGCCTTGTAAGGTCTTCAAAATTTCAATAACGTGCGGCCAATTTTTAAATTGCATACGTTCATTTGCGCTAGTAACTCATAGCGATCAGACGTTTTTTTTTAGCTTTAGCAAACATTTTTTAGCCATGCCACGGAAAATTAAAGAAGCTGATATCGAAAAAATTCTGATACATTTTGACGACTCGGATATATCCGACACAGAGCACTTAAAAGAAACAGAAACTTTTGATAATTTACTAAATGCATTTGACGAAAATGAAACTTTTTTGATCGAAGAGCTTTCCCGGCAAGATCAATATGAAATTAATATTTCAAATATTGACGTCGAAGAAAACGTAGGTTTGGGTGAAGCTACAATAGCTGAACCTAGCTCTATTTCACGTCAAGTTTCAAAGTTCATTCCGAAAAAAAATTGTGAGTTCCGATGGAAGAAAGCACCATAGTCTCCTCTAAATACGTGTTTTACTCAGACCTGCCCAAATTCTAATACGAAAGTCCCCGTGGTTTGCTCCTTGGAGTATTTTTCTGAAAATTTCTTTGACCAAGTTGTGCAAGCCACTAATCAAACATCTTTATTGCAAAGTGGCAAATCCGTAAATCTCTCTAAGGAAGAGCTTCTGAAATTTCTTGCTTTAGAGTTAACAATTGGAACATTGGGCTACCCGAGATTGGATATGTACTGGTCAAAGGCCACAGCAATTCCGGTATTCTCTCAATGCATGACAAGACCACGATTTCATTCCATACGAAATAATTTAAAATTTACAACATCACAATCAATAGTGATAAACTGTTTAAAATTCGACCACTCCTGGATGCTTTTACTCAAAAACTTTACATTATCCCCAAAGACGAAAATCTTTGCTTTGATGAAATGATGATTCAATTTAAAGGAAAGACTGCATTAAGGCAATATATGCCTAAAAAACCGAAAAAATGGGGTATTAAAGTATTTTGTGTTTGCAGTTCGAAAGGCATAATTTACGATTTTGAAATATATCAGGGTAAGGGAACTGTTTCGATTAATCAAAATCTAGGGTTTTGCTCTGATATTGTAATGCATTTAACGAAAACTATATCTGATAATACAAATTTCAAGCTGTTTTTTGACAACTATTTTTCTTCTCTGAATTTGTTATTATGTTTAAAACAAAAGGGAATTTGGGCCACTGGTACCATACGAGGAAATAGGATTAGTAAAGTACCTTTCAAATCTGAGAAGGATTTGAAAAAAGAAGGGCAGGGAAGTTTCGACTTTCGTATAGAAAGAGAAGACAATATCTTTGTTATGAAATTACTTGATAGTGGTACCGTTCAACTTGTGTCTTCAATTTATGGGGATGAACCTTTACACAAGGTTACAAGATTTTGTTCGGAACAGAAGAAAAAGATTGAAATAACTCAACCTAACATTGTCAAAGGGTATAATAAAAACATGGGTGGAGTGGATAAAATTGACTATCTTTTGTCACTATACCGTATATCAATTCGATCGCAACTCAAGGTGTTTGACAACTTTATAGACATGGTTATATGCAACTCATGGCTAGAATATAAAAGAGACTTGTTCAGCATTGACCCAAATACTCAAAAGCATATGGACCTTTTAGAATTCCGACAAGATGTTTCTGATGGGATAATTTCTCTGTCCAACAAAAATGAGTGTGGGCGGCCAAAAGGGGCACTGAGCGAAGAACGTGTAGCTAAATCAAGACGTACGAATGAAACAGCTCCTGCTGTTTCCATACGATATGATGGAAACCAACATTGGCCGGAGCATACAGAAAAGAAAATCAGATGCAAAATCAACGGATGTTCAGGATATACCAGGTTCAAGTGTTCAAAATGCCAGATTCACCTATGCCTCCCTAATGGAGCTCGGGATTGCTTCAAGGACTACCATTATATAAGCTAAATATCTATTACTATCGTAATAAAAATATGAATTCTTATTATTATTTTTAATATTATTATTTTTATTATTATAATTATTGTTATTATCACTATTATTTCCACCATTATTATTCATTATCTTCATTACTTTTTGATTTGGTTTTAGTAATTACTTAAACTGAAGTGTTAATAAAAATGTTATATGTATGTATTCATGTTTATATGAATATTTTTGAACTTCTGATTTTATATTTTCATTTCCAGCATTGTATGTCATAAATAAAACAAAGTAAATTGAATAAAACATCTTTGCTTCAAATATTACATATGTGTGTTTTTCTGTACCTTTAACGAAATTTGTTGCCATATGGCAACATTGAAAAAAACTGTTTTCCGAAAATAATTTTGAATTTTTTTTTTATTTATTATTGCTAATGGAACCAATAAGAGGTCTCGCGTAAAATTTTAGATTTAGAAAATATATTAAAAAATACTCGGGGAGTTGAAATTTTAATTCTGTTAACAAAAGGCTAACACTGAAAAATTATCTTCAGTGTGTACTAGGCCGGGTCGATTTGTGGGGAGGCAAAAAAATCGCCCATTGCTCTGTGAAAATCATATTCTACGGATCAAAATAAGAAACTTTGCCGAAGGAACCATACCTCTAAAACGAATTCTGATGTCCCCCCTTTGGGTCGTAGGGGCAAATTTTGAAAAATCCCACTTTGAAATGCCTATGTTTTTTCTTTTTGGAGTTTATTTTTCTCTTTAGAAATTTATTTAGTCAGAACATATGTAAATGAAAAAATGAATTTAACTTCGTAATTGAAAAGAAATTAAAAAAAATTATTAGAAGTTAGCGTTTTTACAACCCCCTTTTAAAACCAAGGCATCACTGTGATGCATTTGCATGTCGTTTTTTATTCAACCGTTTAAATGAAGGTATCACTGTGACATAATTGTAGATCGTAAAATTGCTTGTGTTGTTTTTTTTAAGCCACCACAAGACACAGCAGGTAGAATTGAATTCGTTTTAGAGGTATGGTTCCTTAGGCAAAGTTTCTTATTTTGATCCCTAGAATACGATTTTCACAGAGCAATGAGCGATTTTTAAATCGACCCGCCCTAGTGTGTACAGATGATGCACCCGCAATGATTGGCGAGAAAGAAGGCTTTGTTGGCCAGCTCTTGAAAAATGGCTTTTGGGTGCCATCGTTTCATTGTATAATACACCAGGAGTCTCTGTGTACAAAATGGACTAGTAGTAGTAATGCGATAAATGTAGTCGTAAATATCGTTAATAGAATCAGAGGATGGCACAACTGATTAGCACATAGAAAATTTAAGATAGGTAATAGCTGTATTTTTTTACATCTATAGACGCTTACGCTTAAACTTTATATGGACTGCTAAGCGTCAAACTTTATATACTCCTCTGAATTTGCTGGGCATAAAATTATTATTACTAAATTTCAATACACATTATACTCAGATGTAATTGAAATATGTGTCTACGAGTTGTACCCGTGCGCATCTTGCGCAACCAATATACATAAGTCTCTTATCAAATATCAACAGAAACAAAGAGAGTAGATTAATAAGAGGGAGCATTGTAGAGTCGTTCATGCTCCACAAAGTGGAACGGCTACACCAGGAATACACCATACGTTTTGCCCCTGTTTCGTTTTCACCAACGGGATTAAAAAGTCATGAGCCTGGGTATTCGCGCAATTTTAGTGATGTAAATTGCATTGCGCCAGCGCCAATGCGGTGCCAGCTCAATGGTAGCTCATTGACGCAATGACTCCACGCGAATTTTTGACGCTACTTAGTAGTGAGTGCGTAGTAAATTTCACTTGCGCTATTGAATGAAACGACTTTTGTGTGTCAGGCACGAGTTTGGTGTTATTGGCGCTATTGGCAATGATGATGTACCATCTTATATTTAGAGAGTCTTTGATCGCAAGCCGTTTCACTGCCACATGCAAATGGATTGTAACCAGTGGATCTCAACAAAACGCCTCCTCGTTGTGTAGAAATTCTCTGATTACATAGGATGGGATGGTACCAACACCAAGTCTGAGCCAACCACAAACAACCAACAAGAAAAACTCTCCAAAGGAAGAACTGTAAACAATGTTGAATAACGTGAACAATGAACAAGGTTCCAAACCACAACATGTTGAGTAAAATTTCTACACCTTGCAGTGTTCAGCCTTTTCATAAATGGTGTAATCATATGAGAATACACTGTCGTCCATACAAAAGTTAAATTACTGCCTTTTACAAATATTGATGAAAATAAATTTCTTCGAATATAATAACTCATTAAAGCCTGAGATTCACATGGCAAGAATTGAAAAGTTCCATGATAAAAAGCGTTAAAAAATTGTTCAAGAAAATTTTCGTTTGTCAAGTAGTATCTACATCTCAAGGAAACTTATTCGCTTTCTTCTACCTTTGTCCATAGATTTGTTAGCAAACGTGCACTAAAATTCCAAACTTTTCCCAAATTCACATGGCAAGAATTGAAAAATTCCATAAAAAAACGCTCAAAAATTGCTCAAGAAAGATTTCGTTTGTCAAGTAGTATCTACATCTCAAGGAAACTCATTCGCTTTTTTCTACCTTTGTCCATAGATTTTTTAGCAAACGTGCACTAAAGTTCCAAACTTTTCTCAAATTCACATGGCAAGAATTGAAAAATTCCATGCAAAAAAACGCTCAAATTTTGCTCAAGAAATATTTCGTTTGTAAAGTAGTAACTACATCTCAAGGAAACTCATTCGCTTTCTTCTACCTTTGTCCATAGATTTGTTAAGCACCCAAATCCCAACCTTAGTTAACGCCGCTAAACCACTGTCTCCAAAAATTCTAAAACGGTATCAAGTGCGTAGAGAAGTATGCAACAAATGTTCAAATAATTTCTGTGCTTTTTTTACACGTATACCTACATACATCTACATTTGCGGTTAAAAAAACGCTTATCCCCACTTAGATAATGTTTAGGAGACCCATCTAGCGGCAGTAGTTAAATAACTAGCTAGACAAAGGGTTGTACCGAAAAGCGGAGAAACAACCCTCTGTTGTATTTCTGTGTCTAACATATAGCTGAATCAGTTGTGATAGATAGTGGACGCGCATAGCATACATGGAATTACTGCAGAGGGTGAAACATGGACATATATTTCAGTTACATCTGAGTATAATGCGTATTGAAATTTAGTAGTACACATTTTATATACATACAAAACATACGAAACATACAAACATACAAAACATACGCTTAAAAAACATATTCGCTTATTCCACAGCAAAATACTTAGCACTTTAATCAAAGCTAACACGAAGCTTTAAAAGAGAAAGAAAAACGAATTCAACAGACAATAGAGAAACTAAACCAAGATATGAAAAATGATGACATCACAACTTTATTTAAATATGATAACAACTCACACGCACGAAAGCTACATAATGGAAAAACACACAAAAATTAAAATTTGAAAGATTGCGAAAGGAAAGAATGAAAAAATATTAGGAACAAACAATAACAAACAGTGGTTGGTAAACAAAACAAATACGGAGTTTCCACCTGATGTAGAAGCTTTACTAGCAAAAGGTCCGAAGTTCGCTCTACCAATAACAAAAAAAGAATTTCCTCTTTTTAAGTGTATAGCGGATGGAGAAGAATTGGTACAGAGCGTAGAGAACAAAGAGGAACAGGAATCCGCGAGAACAAAAATTTCATTATTAATAAAAGAGTCGATGACTAAACGAAGAAGTGCCCCAACCGATATTGCCATAAATGATACAGTGGAGCAAACGCGAAAATTTCTGAACAAAAATAAACAAATTGTAATTTTAAATGCTGACAAGGGAAATGTCACAGTTGCAATGGAGAAAACGGATTATAGATCAAAAATGGACAGCGTATTGAATGATTTGTCAACATACCGCAAACTACGCCAAGATCCGATGCCAAGACTACAGAACAAAACCAACCAATTGATAGAAAAATTAAATAAACTATGCCTTATAACCAAATCCGAAAAATATAAAATGACCACAAACACAGCCCTCCCACCACGAATATATGGTTTACCAAAAGTCCACAAAGAAAATATGCCCCTAAGACCCACTTGTTCCATGATTAATGCTCCGTCCTATAATTTATGTACATAAGTACTTGACAAATATTTTTAAAAACTTGACGAAATCTGTGTACAATGTAAAGAGTGCAATAGAATTTAAGGACAAAGTCAACGACACCTATATATGTGAGGATGAGCGTCTAGTATCGTTTGATTCACTATTTCCAAGTATAAAAACAGACTTGGCAATACAGACAATACGGGCAAAGTGGGAGGAGATAAAAGAATACACAGATATCCCAAAAAATCTTCATGGAAATAGCGGCGTTTTGTATATGTGAAAATAGGTATTTTAGGTATGAGGAAGAAATGTATGCACAGCTAAAGGGACTTCCAATGGGATCTCCGGCATCACCAATTGTAGCCGACATTGTTATGGAAAACATTTTAGGAAAAGTAGTGGCGAAAACTAGACTACTTAGTAAATATGTAGACGATGTGTTCGCAATAGTGAAAGAGGATAAAATAGATGAAGCTTTAAATTTACTGAATGCATATCATAAAGACATCCAATCCACGATGGAGTTGGAAAGCGATGACAAGTTACCCTTTTTAGATTCGTTAATTTGCAAAATTGGCAACAAAATCAAGGTAGATTGGTACCAAAAGCCCACATCTTCAGCGCGTATCATTAATTACCTCTCAAAACACCCTAAAAACATGATCTTTAATACGCCCAAAAACTTTATTGGTAGAGTTTTAGACACCAGCGACGTAATGTTCCACGCTGAGAACAAAACACATATCGAACGCATCCTCAAGATGAATGATTTTCCATCCGGGGTAATACATAAGCTGATTAGTATTCATAAAAACGTGAAAAAAATCGGAAATAGAAGGAAAAAGTCCGCTTATATACAAAACTATTGTATACATACCGGGGTTTTCAGAGAGGTTACAAGGCTCTAATATTTATGACAAAGGTAGAATTGGAATAGCGCACAAGCCAACGAACACAAAATAACATATTTTTCAGCAACTTGAAAAGCAAAGTTGATAAGATAGATAAAAATAATATCATATACAAGATACGTTGTGCAGGAGATGCAAACAACAGATGAAACAAAGAATATGTTGGCACCACGAAAAATAAGCTCAAAACTAGAATAGCGGGACACCGATCAGATATTAAATGCTTAAAATCAAATTTCACGCATAAAACAGCACTAGAAGCCCACTGTGCTGAGAGTGGGCATCAACATGACTTCGACGCTGTGAGCATACTACAGCGAGAGCAACATTATAACAAACGCTTTACGTTGGAGATGCTCCACATAATTAATACGAATAAGAATAAGAGACTTAACTACAAAAAAGACTCCGAAACGGTCGCTCACTTATACCGCCACCTACTTGATTCGCAAAAATCAGTTCTAAACAACATCTCGAACTGAATAGATGCTGTCTATTTAACAGGCAATGTATGTATGCTAGTAAAACATGTTTGTTACGTTTACGTTTGCGCGTGAAAAAAAAACGCCTATCCTCGCTTAGATAATGCTTAGGAGACCCATCTAGCGGCAGTGGTTAAATAACTACAGCACAGGGTGTACCGAAAAGCGGAGACACAACCCTCTGATGGCCATAGGGTATAACATATAGCTGAATCAGTTGCAATGAATTGTGGGCACACATAGAATACATAGAATTAGTGTAGAGGGTGAAACAATAGACACATATTTCAGTTACATCTGAGTATAATGCGTATTGAAATTTAGTAGGACACATTTTATGCGCAGCAATTTCAGAGGAGTATTTAAAGTTTCACGCTTAGAAGTCTATAAAGTTTAAGCGTAAATGTCGATAGATGTAAAAAAAAAACTAATATGAAACAAAAAAATGTTATTTAAGTTGCTTCTTGTGCCGTTACACAAAGTTTTAGCGTTTTATTTTCTGAAATAAATTGTTGTAAGTAATTGGTGAAGTCTTAATAGAGTTACTCCTACCCCAGAAAATGTTCAACATTTATAGTGCATGCAAAGAACATACATAAATGGCTACCCCGTGTATTAGCTGATGTTCACAAACGCGCTGTCAATGATAATAAAAATTCATTAGCAATTATTTCCTTCACTTCAATTTTCTTCGCCTAAAAATATGTGAAGTTACGAAAGTAAATTGTCACGATCAGCTAGTTTAGCAGAGTTGCACTGCCACACCACCGCCATTTTATGCAGGGTGAAAGTGAAACGCTTTTGCGTTGCGAGCAGGCAACAATTTTCACAAAAGAACAATTATTTAATATGTACTTCTATTTTGGGTAGCCTCGCAAACTTCAGGTTGCCGATATGTTGCTTTCAAATGTTTTTGTTTTCAATAAGGGTATTGCAATATCAATATAGTCCACCATCTCATTTAGCTGCTTTCCTGTGGTGTGGCTTCTTTTTTGAGTGGTATTACTTGTTGACGCCATTCTATTTTAATGTGAGAAATTGGGTATGTCGAGAAATGTTGAATTAATACCGCATTTACTTACCTTTTGTTAAAATAGGTAAAAACTTGCACAAGAATGACTTTTAAAAGCAGTTAGTATACGGAATATTAGCCGTGTTTTTTAACACGCGTATATCCGTCTACGCTTAAACTTGATATTGACTGCTAAGCGACAAACTTTAAAAACACCTCTGAAATTGATGCGCATAAATTTTGTCCTACTAAATTTCAATACGCATTATACTCAGATGTAACTGAAATATGTGTCTTTGTTTCACCCTCTACACTGATTCTATGTATTCTATGTGTGTCCACAATTCATCGCAACTGATTCAGTTATATGTTATACCTTATGGCCATCAGAGCGTTGTGTCTCCGCTTTTCGGTACACCCTGTTACTGTAGCTAGTTTTTAACCACAGTCGCTAGATGGGTCTTCTAAGCATTATCTAAGTAGGATAGGCGTTTTTCTTTTCACCCGCAAACGAAACGTATACGCGTGTAAAAAAATCACGGCTATTATGGGTAGAAAGTTCAACAAAATATTTCCTGTGCAAACAGGATGTGGTCTGTTTTAAAGGAACTAATTTACGGTAGATCTACTGATAGCAATAATGAAATTGGTCAAGTAGTACACAAAGGTATTGCTGTAACAAATACTATTGAAATTGCCAATTGCTTCAATGAGTTCCTTACAACTGTCCATGAAACTCCCACGAATGTACAATATACTGATGAAGCACACTTGAGGATTTCTACGCCTTTTACTCTAGAAGAATGTGATGCACTAGAAGTTGAATTAACTATTAAGAACCAGAATTTGAAATCCGCTAATGGACCAGATGGCATCTCTGCTCGCATTTTGTATAAATATAAAGATTTCCTAAGTCAGCTGTTATGTAATTTCATCAACAAATGTTTCCAAAATGGTGAATATCCCAATGAACTCAAAATAGGTACAGTTGTGCCAATACACAAAGCTGGAAGCAAAGAATTGTGTGTAAACTACAGACCCATTACAAAGCTAAGCGTTATCGACAAAATCTTTGAAAGTATAATACTAAATAGACTTATATACTTTCTAGATGCGAATCAAATAATAGATAAAAACCAGTTTACCAGTCATTTTATCATCATGCATTTCATGTACAGAATTCATATACGAAAACTTGGATAGACAAAAATATGTAGCACTATTGGCGATAGATCTTTCAAAAGCATTTGATTCTGTGAATTTGAACATAATGATTAGAAAACTAGCGGAACTAAGCATAGGTGGAGTGGAATTTAAACTCTTTAAAAGTTTTTTAACATATAGGGAACAGTATGTTCAGATAAACAGCCTCAAAAGTACGCATAGAAATGTAACAACAGGAGTTCCACAAGGGTCGAAATTAGCAGCAACTTTATTCATTAGGTATATATATAAATAACGTACTTAAACTCACCCTAAAGGGGACGCCGCAGTTTTATGCAGATGATGGAAGCTTTTTATATTCGGAAGACACTTTCGAAAATTTAATAAATAGCGCTACACATGACTTGGAAGAAATCAGGAATTGGTTTGAAAAAAATCTGTTAAAAATTAGTCTCTCGAAGACGACCTTTATAATTTTTAAGCATTTTAGACCACTTCCAGACATGAATGAGTTCTCTGAGATCTTGTATAATAATGTGAAAATTAGTAGAGTGGAAAAGCTGAAATATTTAGGGATATGGTTTGAATCCAGCTTAAGCTGGACTGAACACATAAATAACTTAAAATTAAAATTAATCCCATTTAATTTCGCGCTTTATAGAAATAGGAACATTATTCCTCGGAAATAATTATGGCTGCTATATAATGCCTACTTCCTGTCGCACATCAACTACTTAAACCCCATTTGGAGCTGATGGGCGGATTATAAAATTAACGAACTGCAGCGGTTGCAAAACAAAATAATAAAAATATAATTTCACTGCCCATTACAACGCCTACAGCAAGTGCCTACATAAGTACACTACAAACGCTCTTAGCAGTGTTTAAATTTAAAAAACACTTAATAAAAAATAATCTCTTACTGAATATAATAGACAATGCATCATACAATCTTCGAAATAAACTATTAAAACTACGGTTTTCAGAACAGAGAAGAGTGCAAATTCTATACGCAACTATGGCGTAAAATTATACAATAAACCACCGGCAAATGTCAGAACGTGCCGTAGTATAGATACCTTTAAAAAATACGTAATAATGATGTTACTTCAAAACTATGATTTTAACATTGTATAAAATACATAAACATGGCCAGCAGGAAATTATGTGGCAAGTACTATACATGGATTTATTCCTTTCTTTTTAATATTTTCTTTTTGAAATATACCTTTTTAATTCGAATGTTTTATAAACATATAGTTTATCATTATTATTATTACTATTATTATTATTATTATTACTATTATTATTATTATCATTAATGTTAATATTTTATGATATAAACATAATAACTAATTCAATTAATATTATAACGAATATTAGCAGCACTAAGGGACACTATCATCTCTAAGACGATGCTAAGCAGTGACTTCTATGCACATCAATAATTCAATCATTATGTCTACAATCATTATGCGTACACGCAGCGGAGTAGCAACGCACAACACCATGCATAAATCTGAGATTCTCCCGAAAGTATGCAATGGTTGTGCAAGTGTCGTTTACACATACAAGCGCATGGGGTTTGAGAGAAGCTATAAAATCACGCATCTGTAAGTACAGCTGAGTAATTTTATAGCTGATAACTAACTAGTAAGTTCTGGAAATAGAAAAGCCTAGAAATATGCAACGGGAAATCAGACAGTATAAAAGGCAGCAACAGTAGAGGCACGATAATCAGTTTTGATTTAAGACGCAATCTAGTGTTATAGTAGTAGTGTTATTTTGAAAGTAGTCTAATAAAGGCCATTTTGCATTATTGAATAGTGGAGTTATTTATTTAACAGTTTAGTGATTCGAACGTTAGCAGAAGGTTGCAAATAAAGGGAATTGCAGTAAATTCGTTACAATTGGTGTTAGAAGAGGAATTGTTGAATAAATTCCGAAGAATACAACAAGGACATGGCGAAGTTAAGTGAATTAAGGAACAAGCAACTGAAAAAGGAGTTGGAGAACCGCGGATTGAATACAACCGGCATAAAGATCGAACTTCAAGCACAGCTACGAGAGGTATTGGAGTTGGAAGGAATTAATGTAGACGAGTATGTCTTTTATCATGATGTGGAAGAGGCAGCGACTAATGGAGGAGAAGATAGAGACTCCGAATCCGTTGGGAACTGTTGACACTAACGCAATACTAGCAGTGTTGAAGCAAATGTCGTCACAAATATCAACCGAAATGTCATCTCAACTGGAAGAACGGAAGACTTATATGGCATTACAACTGGATGAACAGAAACCAAGTATTGCATCTCAACTGGAATCGCAGGAGACACGCATAACATCTAATATGGAAACGCAGTTGGAGGAACAGAAGACATATATGGCTGAGCAGTTGAAATCACAATAATGTCGCATTTCGTCGCAACTGTCAGAACAGGAAGCAAGGGTATCATCAAAACTGGAAGCGCAGGATGCAAAAATCGCTCAATTTCAGGCAGAAGTCGATGATTTGAAGGGTCGTATGGAGCAGGTGCAATTAAATCGTCCAGCTGTTTCAGCAAGCAATCCAAAGGTAAAACACCATCCTTTGACGGTTCCGTTCCTTTCGAGGTCTTAAATCTACAGTTTGAGAAGACCGTAGAAGTGAACAACTGGAATGCTGAATACAAAACTGCAGCTCTATTCGTAGCATAGAAGAAACCAGCAGCCGAAATCCTACAGACCATTCCCGAAGGAGAGCGGAACAACTATGAAGCATTGATGGCCGCTGTCGAGAGACGTTACGGAAGCGAGCATAAGAAACAGATATATCAAATTGAGTTGCAAAATCGCTACCAAAAAGCGAATGAGACTTTGCAGGAGTTTGCGTCGGATGTCGAAAGACTGGCCCATCTAGCAAATGCGGACGCACCCGTGGAATACACCGAGAGGGTAAAAATCCAGAGCTTCATAAATGGCATACGAGATGTGGAAACGAAACGAGCTATATTTGCGCATGCACTGACTCTGGAAACAGCCTCACTTTTGAGTAAGCCCGCGTACAAAGCTCATCGCGTGGAAAAGGAAAGGCCAGATTGGGTAGATAAAATTTTGGAAGCACTGAAGGTGTCACAACAGAAAAATGCTGGAGTTATGAAATGTTTCAAGTGCGGCAACCCAGGTCACATTGCACGTTATTGCAGCACCGGTTCTAATAGTTCCAACAATGTGGGTGGCCGTAAACGCAGAGCTGAAGGAGGTGAGCAAATCTCCAAATTTACTCAATCGTTAAACTAAAGCGAGTCAGCCGCAAGGGTCAACAGCTGGCTCCCGCAATTGAATGCCCCATAATCTCTATCTCACAAATTGGAAGAAGGTCAAACAATCTTACTGTCGGAGGACATGTGGATGGAAAGGAACGTTTACTGACCATAGATACGGGGGGGGGGGGGGGGGGGGGGGGGGACTATGTAATGCACCAGCTACTTTCGAGAGACTCATGGATCAGGTATTGAAAGACTACATTGGAAAACATGCTTGGTGTACCTGGACATCATCTTATAGGAAAGAACTTTGATGAACATCTTAAAAACTTGGAGGAAGTTTTCTAGAGAATTGCTGGCGCTGGTCTGAAACTAAGTCCCAAAAAGTGTGCGCTGTTTAAAAAGGAAGCAAATTATTTGGGTCACAAGGTAACGAAAGAGGGCATCTGCACTGCGAACGAAAAGATAGAGGCTGTAAAGGATTGGCCAAGACCACATAACCTGCATGAATTGAGAAGCTTCCTTGGGCTGTGCACATATTACCGCCGATTTGTACCAAACTTTCCTGCGTAGCCCATAGCCTCCATGAGCTTACAAGAAAAAATAAAGCTTTTGAATTGCAGAAGGAGCAAGAAGTGGCTTTCCAAACATTGAAGGAGCGTTTGTGCACTGTCCCAATGTTGGCATATCCGATTCCAGGAGCAACATTTGTTCTAGTTACAGATGCGAGTGGATATGCTATAGAAGGCGTTTTATCACAATTGGTTGCTACTGCGTTACACGGAGAGAGCTGTTAGCATTGGTAGAGTGCATTAAACATTTTCACAAATACCTCTATGGCCAGCGATTCCGCGTCAGGACAGATCACGCAGCGTTGAAATAGCTTCTGCAGTTCCGTAATCCAGAAGGACAATTGGCACGGTGGATCGAGCGGCTACAAAGCTATAACTTTTTCATTGAGCATCGGAAAGGTAATACCCATGGGAATGGCAATGCAATGTCACAAAGACCATGTAGTTTAGAATGCAAGCACTGTTCAGAGGCCGAGGATAAAGAAGACATTATAGATATATATATTTTTTTTTTGCTATTTCGGCCCCATTTTAACAGCCAGAAGCTTCAAATTCCACCAAATGCTTACGTGTATAGCATATATTGATGTCATAATATATATCTCATACAACCGATTCCTCCAGACCACAAAAAACGTGAAATTTTGCATCCTCACACAAAGTACCTACCTATTTTTATACCTTTCATGAAAATCCACGAAACCCAAAATTGTAAGTCCTTAAAGGAAAATAGATAGACCCACCATTAGGTATACCGAAATAATCAGGTTGAAGAGCTGAGTTGATTTAGCCAGGTCCGTCTGTCCGTCTGTCTGTTTGTATGCAAACTAGTCCCTCAATTTTTGATCTTGATAAAATTTGGTGAGCGGGTGTATTTGGATGTCCGATTAGACATTTGTCGGAACCGGCCGGATCGGACCACTATAGCATATATTCTCCATACAACCGATTTTTCAGAAAAAGAGGATTTTTGTAATATCTTACTCAATTTAACAGATTGAAGCTTCAAACTTCACCATATAAGTTCGTATATTGCACATATTGTTGCCTGAAAAAATTAATGTAATTAATAATAATTGTTCAGATAAGAAACTTTTCGTAATTGCTGCCCTATTTTAAGAGCTAGAGGCATCAAATTTCAATGAATGCTTACGTATATAGCATATATTGTTGTCTAAAAAAATCATACAGATCGGTGGTGTATATAGTATATATATGGTGGTATATATAGTATATATATATATTTTCGCAATTTTAGCCCCATTTTAACAGCTAGAAGCTTCAAATTTCACCAAATGCTTACATATATTGTTGTCTGAAAAAATCATAGATATCGGTTGTATATATAATATATATCTCATACAACCGATTGTTCAGATAAGAAACTTTTCGCTTCAAATTTCACCTATTGCTTACGTATATAGTATATATTGTTGTGTCCAAAAATCATAGAGATCGGTGATATATATAATATATATATGATGGTATATATAGTATACATATATAGTATATATATATATTTTTTTTTTTTTTTGCGATTTCGGCCCCATTTTAACAGCTAGAAGCTTCAAATTTCACCAAATGCTTACGTGTATAGCATTTATTGATGGCTGAAAAAATCATTGAGATCGGTGGTATACATAGTATATATCTCATACAACCGATTGTTCAGATAAGAAATTTTGCGTAATTTCTTCCCCATTTTAACAGCTAGAAGCTTCAAATTTCACCAAATGCTTACGTGTATAGTATATATTGTTGTCCGAAAAAATCATTGAGATCGGTGGTATATATAGTATATATGTCATACAGCCGATTGTTCAGGTAAGAAACTTTGCGCAATTTCTGCACCATTTTAACAGCTAGAAGCTTCCGATTAGACATTTGTCGGAACCGGCCGGATCGGATCACTATAGCATATATCCTCCATACAACCGATTTTTCAGAAAAAGAGGATTTTTGTAATATCTTACTCAATTTAACAGATTGAAGCTTCAAACTTCACCATATTATTTCGTATATTGCACATATTGTTGCCTGAAAAAATTAATGAGATCGGTCGTATATATAGTATATATCCCCCACAACCGATTGTTCAGATAAGAAACTTTTCGCAATTTCTACCCCATTTTAACAGCTATAAACTTCAAATTTCACCCATTCCTTACGTATATAGTATATATTGTTGTGTCAAAAAATCATAGAGATCGGTGATATATATAATATATATATGATGATATATATAGTATATATGTATAGTATATATATATAGTATATATATATTTTTTTTCTTTGCGATTTCAGCCCCATTTTAACAGCTAGAAGCTTCAAATTTCACCAAATGCTTACGTGTATAGCATATATTGATGTCTGAAAAAATCATTGAGATCGGTGGTATACATAATATATATCTCATACAACCGATTGTTCAGATAAGAAACTTTGCGCAATTTCTTCCTCATTTTAACAGCTAGAAGCTTCAAATTTCACCAAATGCTTACGTGTATAGTACATATTGTTCTCCGAAAAAATCATTGAGATAGGTGGTATATATAGTATATATCTCATACAACCGATTGTTCATATAAGAAACTTTGCGCAATTTCTGCCCCGGTTTAACAGCTAGAAGCTTTAAATTTCACCAAATGCTTACGTATATTGCATATATTTTTTCTGAAAAAATCATAGAGATCGGTGGTATATATATTATATACTTCATATCAACTGTCATTTTTGCCCCTTTTTTACGGATATAAGCTTCAAAATTCATCAAATTTCATCAAATAGTTACGTTTACGTCATATATTTTTGAAATACGTGATTCGTAGTCATAGTTTTTACATTCAGACCACAAAAAACGTGAAGATTTGCATCCTCACACAAAGTACCTACCTATTTTTATACCTTTCATGAAAATGAAATGGTATATTAATTTCGTCACGAAACCCAAAATTGTAAGTCCTTAAAGGAAAATAGATAGACCCACCATTAAGTATACCGAAATAATCAGGTTGAAGAGCTGAGTTGATTTAGCCATGTCCGTCTGTCCGTCTGTCCGCCTGTCTGTTTGTATGCAAACTAGTCCCTCAATTTTTGAGATATCTTGATAAAATTTGGTGAGCGAATGTATTTGGGTGTCCGATCAGACATTTGTCGGAACCGGCCGGATCGGATCACTATAGCATATATCCTCCATACAACCGATTTTTCAGAAAAAGAGGATTTTTGTAATATCTTACTCAATTTAACAGATTGAAGCTTCAAACTTCACCATATAATTTCGTATATTGCACATATTGTTGCCTGAAAAAATTAATGAGATCGGTCGTATATATAGTATATATCCCCCACAACCGATTGTTCAGATAAGAAACTTTTCGCAATTTCTACCCCATTTTAACAGCTATAAACTTCAAATTTCACCCATTACTTACGTATATAGTATATATTGTTGTGTCAAAAAATCATAGAGATCGGTGATATATATAATATATATATGATGATATATATAGTATATATATATAGTATATATATATTTTTTTTTTGCGATTTCAGCCCCATTTTAACAGCTAGAAGCTTCAAATTTCACCAAATGCTTACGTGTATAGCATATATTGATGTCTGAAAAAATCATTGAGATAGGTGGTATATATCTCATACAACCGATTGTTCAGATAAGAAACTTTGCGCAATTTCTGCCCCGGTTTAACAGCTAGAAGCTTTAAATTTCACCAAATGCTTGCGTATATTGCATATATTTTTTCTGAAAAAATCATAGAGATCGGTGGTATATATATTATATACTTCATATAAACTGTCATTTTTGCCCCTTTTTTACGGATAGAAGCTTCAAAATTCATCAAATTTCATCAAATAGTTACGTTTATGTCATATATTTTTGAAATACGTGATTCGTAGTCATAGTTTTTACATTCAGACCACAGAAAACGTGAAGCTTTGCATCCTCACACAAAGTACCTACCTATTTTTATACCTTCCATGAAAATGAAATGGTATATTAATTTCGTCACGAAACCCAAAATTGTAAGTCCTTAAAGGAAAATAGATAGACCCACCATTAAGTATACCGAAATAATCAGGTTGAAGAGCTGAGTTGATTTAGCCATGTCCGTCTGTCCGTCTGTCCGCCTGTCTGTTTGTATGCAAACTAGTCCTTCAATTTTTGAGATATCTTGATAAAATTTGGTGAGCGGGTGTATTTGGGTGTCCGATTAGACATTTGTCGGAACTGGCCGGATCGGACCACTATAGCATACATCATCCAAACAACCGATTTTTCAGAAAAAGAGGATTTTTGTAATATCTTACTCAAATTAACAGATTGAAGCTTCAAACTTCACCATACAATTTCGTATATTGCACATATTGTTGCCTGAAAAAATTAATGAGATCGGTCGTATATATAGTATATATCCCCGACAACCGATTGTTCAGATAAGAAACTTTTCGTAATTGCTACCCTATTTTAAGAGCTAGAGGCTTCAAATTTCAACGAATGCTTACCTATATAGCATATATTGTTGTCTGAAAAAATCATACAGATCGGTGATATATATAGTATATATATATATTTTCGCAATTTTAGCCCCATTTTAACAGCTAGAAGCTTCAAATTTCACCGATTGCTTACGTATATAGTATATATATAATCATAGAGATCGGTGATATATAATATATATATGATGGGATATATAGTATATATATACAGTATATATATATTTTTTTTTTTTTTGCGATTTCGGCCCCATTTTAACAGCTATAAGCTTCAAAATTCACCAAATGCTTACCTGTATAGCATATATTGATGTCTGAAAAAATCATTGAGATCGGTGGTATACATAGTATATATCTCAAACAACCGATTGTTCAGATAAGAAACTTTGCGCAATTTCTTCCCCATTGTCCTTACTTGTTTTTTTTTTTTTTTGAGAATGTATCAGAGAATGGATAAGTTCGAACACAACATAGTTCACTTGCATTCTGCAACATGGTTAAGTTCAACAATACAACTTGTTCAAACGAACATACTCGCCATTGTTTTAAAATCAACCAACAAATCACTTGCTGCTTCATGCATGGGCGAATTTATAAATTTTTCGCCGAATTTAATCAACTCAGGCGTTTGTTCGCTTGATTCAACAACGATTAAATTGATCAGGAGGAATAGGCAAAAAGAAAGACTCAATGTGCATGAATATATGCAACCGTGACGGGACAATGTAAGAAAAGTAGAAAAATAAATTAACAAGTGAAATTAACGCAACAAATTAATATTTATCTCCTTATTTCAGTCTTTAAATAAGAATAATGCATATCGTTAGCTTAATGTGAAAACGTGCTAAGTCACTTTTTACGAATTTTACAAGAGACGAAAAAAACTGAATAATTTTTGAAATAAGCTTTTTTTTCAAAACTGTGAATGGCATAACTTAGTTACAGTACTTTTGAGTGTAGAAGCTTTGAAAAGGGTAAATAAAAATCATGTATGATAACCCAGCAGCTATTTTATGACTTAGCACAATTTCCTCACTAAAAAAAATGTTTCCCCCTGACTTAGCACTTTTTACTCAATATGTTTCCCCATCACTCCTCCCCTTTAATGATTGAAATATAACACTAAAACTATATATTTCACAAAAAGTACTATTTATTTGTGAAACTATTTCTAACTATTGGCGGCCACCGTGGTGTGATGGTAGCGTGCTCCGCCTACCAACCGAATGGCCTGGGTTCACACCCCGGGAAAAGGAACATCAAAATTTTTGAAATAAAGTTTTTCAATTAGAAGAAAATTTTTCTAAGCGGGGTCGCCCCTCGGCAGTGTTTCGCAAGCACTCCGAGTGTATTTCTGCTATGAAAAACTCATCTGCTTCGCAGATGCCGTTCGGAGTCGCCATAAAACAAGTAGGTCCCGTCCCGCCAATTTGTAGGAAAAATTAAAAAAAGGAGCACGACGTAAATTGGAATAGAAGCTCGGCCCAAAATCTTTTCGGGTGTTATCGCGCCTTACATTTATTTATTTATTTTATTTCTAACGGTTCTGATCTTGACTCTTTTGCCGTATGATGCGCAGACAATAACTTATTTTTAAATTCAAACAAATGCCGTGTTGTGTCTTATTCCATAAAGACAACTGCCACATACTACAAACTAAATGCTAAATCTCTTAATCGTTGTCAAGAGAGTAAAGACTTCGGTGTAATTTTTGACTCCAAACTCTCTTTTTCTAGTCACATTGATTTCGGTGTTTCAAAATTTGTTGCAATGGTTGGGTTCAGTAGACGTAACACCAGTGACTTTAAGGACCCTATGACGTTGAAGGCACTTTATATATCCTTGGTCAGAAGTGGTGTTGAATATTGCTCAATAATATGGAATCATTTCTATGAATCTAACTTCTATTAAATTGAGAAAGTTCCAAAAAAGTTTTACAAAATGTAAAGCAATTTTCACTGCTTCACTGGCCAGACGGCCTCCCATCATATACCACAATTTGCTTGGTCTTCAGGCTTTGATTGACAGAAGAACTTTTATCTCACTCATGCTTGCCTATAATGTAATAAAGCACGAATTGCGCTGATTTATCTAATTGGTTCATTCCATATATTCCACTGCCGATCTTCGGCATAATAGATTATTTATCGAAATAAGTCATAAAACGAATTATGCTATGAATGAACCTATACATCTAGCAAATCAATTCAGTAGTGTTACTACTTTTAATAACAGCTTACATAAGTTTAAGCTTGAATTGTTTGCTTTTTTTAACTAGTCTGTAAGAAAGCATGTAGTTATCGACATGGAAGAATTGAAGTAGATTATAGTCAGCGCAAAGCATTTATCATACACCAAAGGCATGTCTCAATTGGGTAAATCCAATTTCAAGTGGTTGTGTTCGCAACCCTCTCAAGGGGTTTCCAGCACAATATATAGCTTCTCCAACCCAATTGTCAACTCACCTAGCCGTGGCGAATCCTGTTTCATTGACAGCCGAGTCTCTGGCGACCACAAGTTCCTCATGGAACTAGGGGGTGGGGAGGGCGGGATGGCCTAGAAGGTTTAATATGATCATATAAATCGTTCCCGAGATGGTCGAGCTATTAGTACCTTAATAGTGCTTTGTTACCGGAACGTACCGGATCTATATCCGGCAAAGGGCCATCAACATCGGTAACACTCCCCAAAGCCTTCGGGAGTGTATTTATGGTTAATACAACAACAACAACAAAGCATGTACTTTTAGACTGAATGAATTAAATAAATAAATAAAATGCGCGCATAAAGAAATAACTAGTAATTCAGATTGATATTATTGATAGGTTGACTTAGCACATTTTTTTTTTTAACAGCTGACGACTTAGCATTTACACATCATTGCCCACAGCACGTAAAAATGAAAAATTAAAAAATTTTTTTTTGTGATTGATGTATTTTGAATTGAGTTTTAAAACTGCATTAAAATACAATTTTTCAAAAAAAGTGACTTAGCACATTTTCACATTAAGCTAACGATATGTTGTAACACACGATTTTATTATGAATATATACATCTCAACAATGCAAACATATAGGTATTTCGTTTCGAAGAATTTTTTTTAAAAGAAAATAAAATGTTTGTATCTTTTAAATGTTGATTGCTAAACCTGTAAGCTATCAACAACAAATCTGAATTAAACCATAACCATAGTTCGGCACAACGCATTAGATTTAAATTTCCACTGCCACTACAATTTAAGTGGTAATGAAAACGATTTCCACTACCAATAAATTTTTTATTTGATCATAACAACGAAAGAATATTTAGTTTTATATTTCAGTCTTTGATTGAATATAATGCATAAATAAATGCGGTCTTGTTATGAATATTGGCAAAGAAAAAGTAAATTTCTGTTTATAAATAATACTGTAAAACACTAAAAAAACCTGATCCATTTGATGATATTTTTGAAGGGCTTGGTCCTCTGTGGAAACCGTTTTTTAGCATTTATTTTTCTCACAGTGGCTGGCAGCATTTATAACGGCTTAAATTTGACGATTGCTTTGGCGAAAGTTCAGTTAGTTCTGAGCACGTTCGGCAGTATACATACTAGACTGGGTCGATTTATTAAGCGATATCGCGCCATCGATAGGATTTGGGCTCAGGAAAAAAGTTCCTCTACGCATTTTGGGTATGCGTAGTGGATCTTTTTTTCTTGAGCCCAAATCCTATTGAGAAATCGATGGCGCGATATCGGTTAACTTTTGTCCATACAAATCGACCCACCCTAATACATACCCCTCCAAAATAGTTCCGTCGTCTTTAATAATTTTAGATAATATATTTCATATCACATTTCTGCCCTTGCGTCGCGGCGACAAGGTGTAAATACTTTTAATTTGTTCTAACACAAACACTTGGTCGTCTGACATTGCTTAAAAGATTGATTGTATGTTTGTATGTCGAACTAATCGTTACTGATTATCGTGATTTGAATTTATTCTACAGCAGCCTTCGTTTGATCATACATGATTATGTAAAACATGTTCGATCATTGGCGCTCAATCATACCAACGGAGTAAAGCAGAGCCGGCCAAAAGTTGCACATTGTGCAATTTGAGTTCGTATTTTCACACAGACACTAACGATGTGCTATCACGATCGTTTGCTTTCGCTTGTCACTCACTAAAATCAACAGTGAATGCAAGAGGAAAAGTCTATGCTACTATTGGGGCACATAATAAAAACAATATGCTGCAAGGTTAAAGTGACTTTTAATACGTTTTAGTTAGTATTATTAAGTTCCTTAGAACATACATATTAATAATGACAATTTAAATATTAATAATTAATAATAACTAATTTAATAATAAATATTGACAATTTAATATAAGCAACTTTTTATACGTTCTACTTAGTTTTATTAATTTTTATACATTTTTTTTTATTGAATAACTTTATGTTTTGAAAATATATATTTCTATCTTTACATTTAATTTGTTTTATAGTTCTTTCTTAATAAAAAAGTGATTTTTTAAAGTAAATTTTGCATTGAAGAAACATCATACCTTCTTTTATAAAAAAGTTTTATCTGGCTAGCTCGACCTTCGCGTTCTTAGTTATATGAATATAAGTAAATATTGTTCGGATTAGATTGAAATGAAATAACCAGAATCCTTTTTAATTTCGAACTTCACAGTCCACATTTTCTTTTAGCACACTGTGGGGAGTTGCCACTCAATTTTTACACACACATATGCAATTGTTTTATTATTTGTGTGGCCGGCTCTGGAGTAAAGCAAGCAGAGGTGCTGAGTTTAATCACGTCTGAGTTTATTCGCATGATTTAATGTGAATTGTGAATAAAAATTTTGTTGTATGAAGAAATCAAGCAATCTGTGATTTTGTCCGTTATCTGGAATGTATATGTAGAATTTTGTGCGTACACGCAAGAAATAAAGAAAAAAAAAACAAAAAAAAATGTATTTATTTTTGGTATTCCTTTTATGCTTTTCGCATTTTTTAAGTTTCGTTAAGCTGTGCTGCCACCTTTCTACTATTAAAACGAAATTTAAATGTCAACTATTTCGAGTGGTTAAAACTAACAATCGATAAGGTAAGCGACAAAATCGTTAATAAAATCTCGACAAATTGCATCGTTATAAGTTAGTGAATTCCACTACTGGTGACGAAGCAACTGCTTTTCACCGATTCAGCCCGCTGGCGGCAATAGCCCAAAACTTCCAGATTCCAAGAGCGTATCGACATGGTTAATAAATGGTTTTAATAGTTTGTGTATTAATGCAAATATGTATTGCGAAAGTGTTTAAAATCACCAAAACGATTAAAATTTTCTTGGCATATTTGTTGTGGCAACCCATCGCATGGTTATTTGAAATATTGGTAATAAGCTGTTGAACATTGTACCCCATACAAAACATTGAACACTGATTATCACATTTAATTTTCAAAGCAATATTTCATCAAAAGCTTCCTTCAACTCATCACTCGCACGATAATTTTTGATAGTGTGACGAATATTAGCAACACTAAGGCATACTATCATCTCTAAGCCGATACTAACCAGTCACTTGTATCTACATAAACAAATCAATCATTATCTCTACACATATGTACATAAAAGAAGCCGAGAGATATGCACAAACACATGCATATATCTGAGATACTCACAAAAGTATGCAATCATCGGTCGAAGTATCACTCACATATAGACGCGCATATGAGAGGCTATGAACGTGTATCTGTAGTTTATAGCTGGTAAACAAGTAGTAAATTCTAGAAGGAGAAACGCCTAGAAGTATGCGAACGAGGAAACCGAAGAGTATAAAAGCATCACCAGCTGAGGCATGAGCAATCAGTTTGATTTAAGCACGCTATTGGTTGCGAAGTATAAGTGTTCTTATGAAGTATTTTCAAAGTAGTCTAATAAAGACCATTTTGCATTATTGAATATTGGAGTTATTTTACTCAACAGCTTAGCGGTACAAACGTTAGCAGGAGGTTACAAATAAGAAGAATTTCAGTAAATTCGTTACAATTGGTGTCAGAAGAGGAATTGTTGAATAAATTCCAAAGATAGCGAATACAACTTGGACATGGTAAAGTTAAGTGAATTAAGGATTCAGCAACTGAAAAAGGAGTTAGAGAACCGTGGATTGAATACAACCGGCAATAAGATCGAACTTCAAGCACGGCTACGAGACGCTATGGAGTCGGAAGGGATTAATGTGGACGATGATGTCTTTCATCCTGTTGGGGAAGAGACAACAACAAAAATTGAAGAGAAAAACGAAACATCGCAGACAGTTACGAGCACAGACTTGAACAGGATTTTGGCTGCAATATCTGCTCAAACATCGACAAAGTCATTTCAACTGGCAGAACAGAAGACATATGTATATGGCATCACAATTGGAAATACAAGAGGCACGCATTTCAGAAATGTCGACACAGATTACATCCAAGATGGAGACTCAACTGGAAGAACAGAAGACATATATGACATCTCAGTTGGATGAACAGTTGAAAGCACAAGAGGCTCTTATATCCTTGCAGCTGGAGGCGCAGGAGATAAGGGTATCATCGAAGCTGGAGGCACAAGATACAAACAACTCGAGGACAAAATCGATGCCGAGATTGAAACATTGAAAGGTCGTATACAGGAGCTGCAACTAAATCGCCCAGCTGTTTCAGCAAGCAATCCGAAGGTAAAAACTCCATCTTTTGACGGCTCTGTTCCTTTCCAGGTATTTAAGCTGCAATTTAAGAAGACGTCAGCAGTGAACAACTGGAATGCGGAAGATAAAGTAGCTGCACTGTTCGTGGCATTGAAAGGGCCTGCAGCGGAAATCTTACAGACTATTACAGAGTACGAACGGAACAGTTATGAAGCGTTGATGGCCGCTGTCGAGCGACGTTACGAAAGCGAACACAGGAAACAGATATATCAAATAGAATTGCAAAAGCGTTACCAAAAGCGAACGAGATTTGCAAGAGTTTGCTTCGGATGTTGAAAGGTTGGCTCATTTGGCAAATGCGGACGCACCCGTGGAGTACACCGAGAGGGTAAAAATCCAGAGTTTTATGGATGGCATTAGGGACGTAGAAGCGAAGCGAGCGACATATGCAAACCCAAAACCCACATTCGCAGAAACGGTATCCCATGCATTGACTCAGGAAACAGCGTCACTTTTGAGTAAGCCCGCATACAAAGCTCATCGCGAGGAAGTGGAAAGGCCAGACTGGGTAAACACAATATTGGAGGCGCTGAAAGGATCGCAAAAGCGGAGTGGAAGAGTTATCAAATGCTTCAAATGCGGGAAGCCACATTACACGTCATTGCGATCTTGATCCTAGTGGTTTCAGCAGCATGGGTGGTCTTAATAATAAAGCTGGAGGGGATGAGCAAGAGCGAGTAAGATGTAGAGATCGAGATCTAGCTTCAGCTCCAGCTATTGAATATCCTGTGATACCTGCGTCGCAAATTGGAAGGAAATCAAGCAGTCTCACCGTCAGAGGGAATGTGGATGGCAAAGAACGTGTACTGACTGTAGATACGGGCGCTTCTCATCCCTTGATTCGATCTGATTTGGTCAACAGGAGAGTAAAGCCATTACCTGGAGCAAGGTTGCATACGGTTACTGGCGAGTATAACCAAGTCCCAGGAGAAGTGATCTGTGAAGTCTTCATTGGGAAGGTCATGGTTCTACACAAATTCGTTGTGGCGGAGATTGTTGATGAAGTCATATTGGGAGTTGACTTCTTAGTTAAACATCAAGATCGATATGCAGAGAAGAGTTATGCGTTATAAGAACCAGGAATTGCACCTTAACTTCAGTTTGGAGAAAGGATTCAGCAGTAATCGAGTACTGGTGGAGAAGACTCGACAAAGACCACGAAAGTCAAATGTAAAGGTTGATGGAGCGAATGGGCCAAATAAAGCGAAATCAAAAGTACCTGCGAGAGAAACACTGGCATTGACAAAAGCAAATGGACGCACAAAAACTAAGGAAAGAATTTCCCAGAATGAATGCGAGGGCAGTTTCAAGCCAGGGCGCACTACTGTTGTGAAACGTGGGAACGATACTGATTATGCGAAGCCAATCCGTCAAGCGCAAGCTCTACGAAGTAGTTCATTGGCCAAAGAACAGAGTATGAGGGAACGGCCCAGGGTAATGAGTAGTAAGAAGAAACACAGGTACGACGAGAACAAAAATTTGGAAGGTTTCTTGGAGGGAGATTTGGTCCTGTTATACAACCCTCACTGGTGGAAAGGTGTTCCATCCAAATTTTGGTATAGTCGGGAAGGCCCGTACAAAGTTGTGAAGATCAATGATACCATCTACCGCATACAAACCATTGGGAAACCACGAAATAGAAGGGTGGTTCATTTGGAGATGCTAGCGGCGGTTAATCAGGAAATTTGTCTGATCGAAACGATCAGACTTAGGTGGAGGGCAGTGTGACGAATATTAGCAACACTAAGGCATACTATCATCTCTAAGCCGATACTAAGCAATCACTTGTATCTACATAAACAAATCAATCATTATGTCTACACATATGCACAAACACATGCATATATCTGAGATACTCACAAAAGTATGCACTCATCGGTCGAGGTATCACCCACATATACGCGCGCATATGAGAAGCTATAAAAGTGCATATGTAGTTTATAGCTGGTAAACAAATAGTAAATTCTAGAAGGAGAAACGCCTAGAAGTATGCGAACGAGGAAACCGAATAGTATAAAAGCAGCACCAGCTGAGGCATGAGCAATCAGTTTGATTTAAGCACGCTATTGGTTGCAAAGTATAAGTGTTATTGTGAAGTATTTTCAAAGTACTCTAATAAAGACCATTTTGGATTATTGAATATTGGAGTTATTTTATTCAACAGTTTAGCGATGCGAACGTTAGCAGGAGGTTGCAAATAAGAGGAATTTCAGTAAATTCGTTGCAATGGATACTCTTTCTCCATTTCGGTATACAACATATTTGTAATTAGAAGCACAGAGTTTGGGCTACTTAAACTTTTGCATTTTTGGCATCCGATGCTATGTTATATGATGTTGCCATCAAGCCTGCCTCTAGCCATGTCTTTAGTGGCACCTCTTCTCAAAATGGATTTCGTATAGCAAAACTCGATGCCCCTTGAATCTCAGCATGCACATATGTATATGTATATCCGATGGTAGCATTTAACTAAAAAGTAAGTGGGGAAGCAGGATTTTTATTATTCAATTTAAATTGCAAATAAAGAATTATTTACCGTTTTACGATAAGTTCGTTTTGTTATGCAATCACAATGCTTCAATAGTATTTTCAGTTAACTCCCAAGCCCGTTTTTTGCATAATTTGAAGGTCACTTTTCCCGTACAGCAAAGCGCGCTTTTTAGCGCGACTGAAGGATAGTTTTCCACGACTTGAGGGATACTTTTCCCCTAAGGCAAGTCGCACTTTTTCGCGTTCATAGTGTGTACGCAATAATTGAGGCAATATATATAAAATTGTAAGTTCATGATCAGTTAAGAAAATATTGCCAAGATCGACTACCACTGGTGCTAGCATGCATAACCATAATTGACCTGCAAATATACACAAATATTAATTAATTAATTAATTATGCAAAAACTATATTTCCAATGTATTTTACACAAACATCTAGAAAATCTTAAACATCACAGCCTAAATCTTCGTTTAAAGTTTCAGATCTCTGAGTTATCGGTAAGTTCCTTCAATTCTAAAGCAAAATTTCCAAGTTTGGACTTTTTTGAATTTTCACGATCCCCTGGACCACCACTCAAAAAATGTTTCTCCCCGTTTATTATATAGGGTTCCGATGCAAGTTTCAAGACCCCAGCTCTCCAGGAAGTTACTCAAAAAAAGGATTGAAAGATTCTCCAATTTTGTGTAGGAGTGCGGAAAAACATTAAACGAAAATAATTAAAAAAAAATAATAATAATTTAAAGGAAGTAAAAAAAAGGAAACGATAGGGCAATTCTCTTTCTTTCTAGGAAACTTAGAAAATATTAGATTCTAGTTTAACAATTTGTTACCTCTTTTAGATTTAGAAATCTCAACCTGTTAGGAAAACTTTATAACAATTAATTTATTAATTAACCAACCACCTATGAAATAAATGTTTCACTAGCCATTTTATATGGATAGGTAGTTCAGTGTTCACATTTCATATATGTAAATTTTTTATTAATACCACATCATACTCCATCTGTTGCTTTTGAACCACACAAACCTCTCTAGAACCGAATTTGTCACTGTTAACGTAAAAACAAATTCGGATCTACAGGGTGGATGTAGAACAGAATATTATCATTATCACTATTAAAAAACAGTTAAACTTTAAAGCTGTACGTATAGAATGAAGGTGTGAGTTATAAGGCGGGTCCAATAGGAATTTCATTAACCTGTAAGAGAACATTAAATAAATGATTCATTAATTTTAAAATTAAATCGCCTGAAAGCAGATTTACAACTTTTTAAAGTACAAATGCATGATACTGCATTATATAAAAACTACGGTTGCCAGACGTACTGATTTAGGCAGGGCAGTACTGAATTTTCACTCGCTGTCCTGAATTTTCACAATTTCCAATTCAGTACGCAAATGTCCTGATTTTTTACAATTCTGTCCTGATTTGTACTAATTTTTTCTATCTCGACATATTTAATCGCAAAACTTCTGAAGTTATTTCACATGATTAAAAAAAAATTTTTTGATTTTCATGATCAGAGTCGCCCTGTTCTGTTTTACAAATGTTCTATTCCAATTCGTTATCATACACATAAATACTAAATAAAGTGAGCAGAGTTGCAAACGCTTTGAAATACGCGAAGTGCTTTGCAAAAAGCAAGTACATTGAAAAAAAAAAAGTTATCTGGAAAAAAAATTCAAGTACAATGATAATAAATTTGAAAAATTGAAAGTATTTCTTTTAGGGAACGAAATGAATTTCTCTCAATTTACGGAAATAATTAATGATTTTTATATTAGAGACATCGATTTAAATATGCTGTTTGATGAATTTGTTGTCTTAAAAAATTTTCTTACAAACGAAACAAATTGTTCAAATTTTGAAAATAAATGGATACTATTTTTCAATAGTAGCTCTTTTCCCCAGTTAGAAAAAATTTGAAACGTTATTTTCTCAATTCCACATTCCAACGCAGCTGTTGAGCGAATTTTTAGTTTAATGTTTGCAGCGTGGAGTAAAGAAAGAAGTAGCTTTTTAGTTAAATCAATTGAAAGTGAACCTCAAATAAAAGTAAATTTTAAAATGAATTGCGAGGAGTTTATTAAATTTTTAAAAAACAATGACGGCCAACAACTAATCAAAATGGCACAAAAATCAAACAAGTATTAGGAAAAAAGCATATCCGTATGAATATGTAGAAAATAATTTAATTTTATTATACATAAATATATGCTGTAAATGTTACAATGTATGAATCAATCAGTATGTGGATATTCATACGTGAATATAATGGAACTTATTGATCTCTAAATAAGTATGAGCGTACAAGGACGCCGTACATGAATAGTATGTACCTAAATATGTAAAAATGTATGTATATTTTCTTTTTTAATGTATGCTTAATGAAACTTGCTGTGAATTATAGATATTTTGTTTTTAACAAAAGTGTACTGAATTGTCCTGATTTTTTAGAGCCGAAATAGACGAATGTACTGAATTTCCCCAAAAGAAATCTGGCAACCCTAATAAAAACTGCCCTGAAAAATCGTTGGATCATGTGGTCCACTGGAGTACTTACCATTATACTCCACTGTAATGCAGGAATGGGCCAACTCATGTTTCTACACGAACATATTGTAAGCCGATCATTGCTCGTTTTTAACGATTGTAATCACTACACGATGTTTATTGGACTGTGGGTACTCCATGGATTACTCTGATGTAATGCGGAGCTGGAGTATTATGGTCCAGTCCTAGGACATCGCAATGTTAATTGGACCATATTTTTTGAATGAATCGTGGTTAATTTTGGAGCACTCGGTTGGTCCATAGCGAGTACTCCATACATGCATGCATGGAGTACTCGCGATTTTTGCAGGGTGACAATCCTATTATAATATTTAAAGTAACACCAACAAAAGAACTACATACATAAATAGATCCAACCTGTAAATCTATACTAAAGATTTTTTAATAGTTGGAGACTATCGAGAAAGTGCCACTAAACCAATTTCTAAACTGGAAGAAGTCTGAAGCTACAGCAAAGGACATGTCTCTGAAATTCATTTCTTCAGCTCAGTTTGAACTCGAAATCTTCATAACGAAAGGCCAACTGATGAACGGTGCTGGGTAAATTCAATTCCATTACATTCCTCAGTAAATGGAAAAAGTAGTCAATTCCTGTCCTGCTTAGTTAAGGAATTGATTACATTTCAATTCCCATAAAAAATATCAAAAGTAATTTCTTTTTTTTTTGAGGCTAACATACAAACAATTTTTTCTTTGTGATTAAAAAAAAAAATACTTTGCGCAATTGTAATTTCTTTCCCAGTACTTTCCAAAGGAATTAAACTTTATATGGACTGCTTAGCGTCAAACTTTAAATACACCTCTGAAATTGCTGCGCATAAAATTTATACTACTCAATTTCAATACGCATTATACTCAGATGTAACTGAAATATGTGTCTGTTTCACCTCTACACTAAACACTAATTCTATGTATCACCTCTTAAAATGGTGCTACTATGGTGCACTATTCATCGCAATTGATTCAGCTATACGTTAAACATTATGGACACCAGAGGTTTGAGTCTCCGCTTTTCGGTACAGCCCGTGATGTAGCTAGTTATTTAACCACTGCCGCTAGATGGGTCTCCTAAGCGAGGATAAGCGTTTTTATGCGCAAACGTAAACGTATACGCGTGTAAAAAAAAAACTCGGCTAATTTGTGTAAATTTACGAGCACATTTCATGGTGTAAACCCGGTAAACTCAAAAAATGCAACCGTGCAAACATAACAGCCGTCATTTTCATCAGAAATCTTCAACATCAGCAAGTCATTTGCAAGACTAGCCGTGTTTTTTTGTACACGCGTATACACTTCTTTTGCGCAAAACGGTTTTATTGAAAACAATACTTACATGAAGTAATAATAATAGCTGTGTTTCTTCACATCTATATACGTTTTCGCTTAAACTTTATGTGGACTGCTAAGCGACAAACTTTAAATACACCTCTGAAATTGCTACGCATAAAATTGTACTACTGAATTTCAATACGCATTATACTCAGATCTAACTGAAATATGTGTCCATGTTTCACCCTCTGCACTAATTCCATGTATTCTATGCGCGTCCACAATCTATCACAACTGATTCAGCTATATAATAGCTGTGTTTTTTTTCCGTCTATATACGTTTACGCTTAAACTTTATATGGACTGCTAAGCGACAAAATTTAAATACTACTCTGAAATTGCTACGCTTTAAATTGTGCTACTAAATTTCAATACGCATTATACTCAAATGTAACAGAAATATGGGTCCATGTTTCACCCTCTGCACTAATTCCATGTGTTCTATGCGCGTCCAGTATCTATCACAACTGTTTTAGCTATATGTTATACACAGAAATACAACAGAGGGTTGTGTCTACGCTTTTCGGTACACCCTTGCTGTAGCTAGTTATTTCACCACTGCCGCTAGATCGGTCTCCTAAGCATTATCCAAGCGAGGATAGGCGTTTTTTTCACGCGCAAACGAAACGTATACGCGTGTAAAAAAACACGGCTAATACTAAAAGCTAGAAAATAATTAGGTAGGTCCTAGGTACTAGTCATCACACTCCTCATCAATCTAGGGTGTTTATCAATAGAAATTTGACGCGTCCTACGATTTTATTTAATTGTCTGATCAACGCCCTAGATTGATGAGGGTTATGATGACTAGTACCTATGACCCACCTAATTATTTTCTAGCTTTTAGTATTATTATTACTTCATGTAAATATTGTCTTCAATAATACCGTTTAACTTAAACATTTTTTTTTAATTTATTTTATTTTATTATCTAGATAATTTGTAGATACGACAGCAGCTGGATTTCGCTTACCCAACAAACATTTAAAAGATATTTCTCCAGCGAAATATATATTAAGTTCCGGAGGCGATATCCAACATCATTAGCCATGTTTTTTTTTAAACGGGTTGTATTTCTGTGTATAACATATAGCTGAATCAGTTGTGATAAATAGTGGACTCGCCTAGAATACATCGAATTAGTGCAGGGGGTGAAACATAGACATATATTTCAGTTACATCTGAGTATAATGCGTATTGAAATTTAGTAGTACACATTTTATGCGCAGCAATTTCAGAGGGGTATTTAAAGTTTGTCGCTTAGCAGTCCCTATAAAGTTTTAGCGTAAACGTATATAGATGTCAAAAAAAAAAACAAAGCTATTATTTAGTTATTCGAGTTGGGGTGAAGTTGGAAAAAATCTCCAAGGTGGTACCACCAAAGCCAACAGCTATTTATTGTGAAAAATATACACCTGATCGATAGCAGTAATGAAACGTAATTTATCAAAAATAAATCATATATACATATTAGACTGGGTCGATTTATTAACCGATATCGCGCCATTTATTTTTCGATAGGATTTGGGCTCAGGAAAAAAAGTTCCGCTACGCATACTCAAAAAAACAGTTTTCCAGCCTGCAAAAAAAATGATGAAAGGGTAAATTTTTCGAACAAAACACTCCCCAAAACCCAAAAAAAAAATTTTTAAAAAACTGTTATCGCCAACGTTTTTACAACAGTTTTTTGAAAAAAAATTTTTTTTTGGGTTTTGGGAGTGTTTTGGTCGAAAAATTTACCCTCGTCATTTTTTTTGCAGGCTCGAAAATTATTTTTTTGGGTATGCGTAGTAGAACTTTTTTTCCTGAGCCCAAATCCTATCGAAAAATCGATGGCGCGATATCGTAACTTTCGTCCATACAAATCGACCCAGGTTAATACATATATATATATATATATATGTGGGATTGCATGCCTTAACGTGATATCCCTAAACGTGCCATAAGGTACGATCCTGTAAATACACTAATATGCAACCTTGCACAACAACCCTTTCTTGACGAACGACAGCAAAACGAGGACAGCATAAAACGACATTGACGAACGAATGGACAGTTGCAATTTGAATTCGAGACGACACGGACCGCCTAAATATAAGCCAATCTAATTAGTTCGACTATAAGTATTTTTATAATTATTCTACACTTCAACAGTTTAAATATTGAATAAATCCACTACATTTTAAACGGTCATGTGTTTAATTTAACTGTGACTCTACAAGTGGTGTCAGGCGTGGATCGCAATCCTGCCAAGTGAACGTGATCAAAATCACACAATTTTATTTAGCATTGTTTGCTGTATATACACATATACTAAAATCTGTTGATTGTAATCATAAAACCGTGGCGCTAAGTAACAATTATAATCAACTCAAATCGAAAAACTAAACAAAAAATGTGTTAAAAATCATTTTCTGAAAAGCATGAAAACATACATACGTGCGTACGAATATATACCAATTTCATTTGTTTAAATATTTTACAAGTGGCGTCCAGAAGGCTCTAGAACTTTTGAAATTTTTGGGTGCTGTACACATAAATGAGCGTGTCGAAATAGGCGTCAGTAGAGCTCCGTTAACCGAAGCTATCCCAACGCCAAGTAGACAAGCGCAGTCGACAGAAGCAGCGAAGGCATTGCGTCGTCATAAGTACTTCTGTTTGAGCAGAGTGAGCAAATAAAGGCGAGTTTGAGCAAAATACACGACAGCGAAGTCGTTGTTGCAGTGAAGAAACGTGTCGTTGCTGGACAGCAAGGCATAGGCGAAAAGGTAATATTGCGTTAGTGGTTGTGAGCATTTGGCGAAGGCGTCGAAATAAATGCAAAGTCAACGAGAAAAAACAAATTCATGCCAAAGGGAGTGCAATGCTGGACAGATGCGTTGCTGGCTAATTGAAGTGTAAGAGCGAGTACGACGGAGTGTTACATACAAAGAAGGCAGTGGCCGACGAAGTCGAGAATACAAAAGAAGAGAGGGAGTACGAGTGTAAGACGAAAACGAAAGTTGACGAAAGGGCAAACGCGACGTAGTTGTGTGTTCATTGCAAATTGGTATAGGCTAAGTATAAGTAAAGTAAAACGAATGTGGGATTGCATGCCTTAACGTGATATCCCTAAACGTGCCATAAGGTACGATCCTGCAAATACACTAATATGCAACCTTGCACAACAACCCTTTCTTGACGAACGACAGCAAAACGAGGACAGCATAAAACGACATTGACGAACGAATGGACAGTTGCAATTTGAATTCGAGACGACACGGACCGCCTAAATATAAGCCAATCTAATTAGTTCGACTATAAGTATTTTTATAATTATTCTACACTTCAACAGTTTAAATATTGAATAAATCCACTACATTTTAAACGGTCATGTGTTTAATTTAACTGTGACTCTACATATATATACATATATATATATATATATATATATATATTTTTTTTTTTTTTTTCGTGAAAATACTGTAGTATTGGAATCTTTCTCTTGAGTCCAGTCAAAGCACCATAAGTTGGGAACTATCATTTTTTCAACTTAAGTAATAGCATTTTTCGCTTCATAAAATATTCCCTCTTTTGCTGAGTGCACTATGATTCTCAAGTTGAGCTACTGTTTCGTAACAACTCTTGGGATTTTAGAGGTATGCTAATTTACAACATGAGCTTTAATGGCACTCAAGCCCAAATGCTTATTGGGTATATTCGACGCCATTTCGTGCGAACTAAATAACTAGAGTTTAACCCTGCCAGATCGGCAGCTTAAACTACAGTTAAAGTAGACTGAAAAACAATCTGAGTTGAACTTGTACTGAAAACCGGGCCTTAATCTTGGCATTTTTATACTCAGCTGAGCAGACCTCACAGAGTATATTAATTTTGTTCGTATAACGGTACCCCATAATTGCATAAACTAATCGAGATAGATATAGACATATATCAAAATGATCTGGGCGAAAAAAGAAATTCATTTAGCCATATCCGTCCGTCCGTCTGTCCGTAACCACGATAACTTGAGTAAATTTTGAGGTATCTTATAGCGTTTTCTTTTCTGAAATAAATGATTGCCTAAGTAAATGGTAAAGCCTTAATAGAGTTACTCCTACCCAGAAAATGTTCAACATTTATAGTGCATACAAAGAACATTTCAACTCACCATATTCACTCATATTAACAATCTATATGTGGAACTTAAGAGCGAATTGAGAATTTCACACAGTTGCGCTGCCACACCGCCATTTTATACAGGGTAAAAGTGTAACGCTTTTGCGTTGCGAGCAGGCAACAATTTTCACAAGAGAACGAAATACCCCGTAAAGGCGTTGCCTGTTTTTTAGAATAGAACAACAACCATTGCGCGGCGGGCAGAAAAGAGCAGAAAAGAAAACGCTATTAATGACATTTGGTATGTAAGTTCCTGGGCACTCATCTCAGATCGCTATTTAAAATGAACGAAATCATTACCAAAGACGGATAAAGCGATGAAACTTGGTAGGTGGGTTGACCTTATGGCGCAGAATAGAAAATTAGTGAAATTTCGGACAATGGGCGTGGCACCGCCCACTTTTAATAGAACGTAATTTACAAGTTTTGAAAGCTGTAATTTGGCAGCTGAGTATGTAATGTTCGGTTACATCCGAACTTAGCCTTCCTTGTTTAATTTTCATAATAATGACAATTTCTTATTTTGGTAATAATACAGCTGATCGACAAATAAGTTTTTCAAGAATATTACTAGGTGCGTTCATATAACAGGGTGTGTAAATGGATATAATTTTACACCTTTTAAATTTATATGCTTTAATGAGTCCCCCTATTATTTCATAAGATTTTTCTTATGAGTGGTAACTGAAGGGATTTGGAAACAACAATGAATATCAGATCATTATTATCTTGAAGTGCTCACCTAAGCACCTAAGTAAGCGCATCTTCTTTGCTTTCCTCCGCTATCAAAGAGTGGTTGCTATAGGAAAACAGCATACATTTTAATTTTCTTTTATACATTCAGCTGGCATAACGTAAACACCATGAATGTTCCGGAAAACTTTTTTCTCGTATATTCCTGGGATCTTCTCATCAGCTCTTGATAATTTGATAGCATTCATAGTTGCCTCCTATGAACCATATTGTAATAATTAATATTACAGCAGACAATGAGTCGTCCGTATAAAACCTCAGAAGCATTTAAAGTGAAGTGTAATTAAGGCATAGCGGCATTAGATGGAGTACATTTATTAAGGCCAAAAGCTTCTTTAGATTTAAAAGTTTGCGTAAGAAATGATGCATTGCTTTAAAAATATTTCGCCTCCTTTTTTGAAAATTGTTAGATATTCTTCTGTGCCTTATTGTTTTTAAGCCGGGATATTTGCAATTCCACCTCCTCACAATTCGAGGTTTGTCTTTGTACTAGGGCCAAGGACTACTTTACATAGTTAATCATCACCCACGCTTTTGGAAATAAGGCGTTAGGCAAAGTTTGTGAGTTTGTATGTTCAAGGGGAATTGTGGATGCTTTAGATTCAAAGCTTGGTCCGTTTTCTTTCTTATTTTTCCGGGAAATGATCCAGGGGCCGAAATATTCTAAACAAAATTAATTTATGGTGCGGTTTCCTTGAAATTCCTTCCTTCCTTGACCAGCTTATTACTTGAGAAACTCGTGTGACCCGTTATCATCACCCCCACAGAGGTTTAAGAAGCCATGAACAAAGCCAAACCCTCTAAATCAATAGGCCCAATGCCAATACATCTTAGCGCTAAGGGGCTTAGCTACCTGAAGCACGTTTTCAAGCCTCGGAAACCGGCTAACGAAGGTGAGTCACAACGATCGGTATCACTCCTTTCGCCAGTAGCGAAGGCATTGGAAACCTTCATGCTCCCTCAGTTTACTCCGAATCTTCGCCTAGCCACTCAGCATGGCTTCCGCAAAATGCATAGCACTACCAGCGCTGTGAAAAGCTTTTGACACAGTCAACCACGCCACTCTACTCCAAGCTATATAGGGTTCACCCTTTCCTCTTGTATAAAAATATGGACGACAAATTATCTGAACCTAGCCGACCAAATCACTCTGTTTATGACGTGAAATATTGGACGGTCACGTTGATGATGTTACGCTATCGACAGTCAGTCATCCAAAGATCTTAGGGGTAACATTCGCTAACACTTTCCTCTTGAAGGCGTATGCCATCGAAATTCTATCTAAAGTACAAAGCCGCAACAAAATCCTTAAGTTGCTTGCAAGCAGCACTTGGGAAAAAAAGAAACGTTGCTAACCACGTACAAGGCAATTGGCCAGCCGCTGAACAGCAAATGTAAACTACGATGATACAATCTTACCATACATGTCCTCATTTATGGCGAGGAGAAATGAATTGCCAATCATAGAAGACAGTACTTGTGTTGTACAAAAGTTTTCTTATGGTCCAAGGAGTTACTATGGCCTCATAAAATCACCGCTTGAATCGCAAAAATATTTTTACAATAAGAATTTTTCAATTACTTTTGCAATTCCTATGAGGAATGGGAAATTATTAATTACTTTTGGCATTCTTTGTAATGTGATTGGGAAATTGTCAATTACATTTGAAATGTCTTTCGAAAGTACTGGGGCAGAAATTACATTTGAGCAAAGTATTTGTTTTCAATTACAAACAAGCAATTTTTTGTAGGTACTCGAGCTTCAAAAAAACGAAATTACTTTTGGTATTTTTTTTGGGGGAATTGAAATGTAATCAAGTCCTTGCTGCGGAGGAAAGGAATTGATTACTTTTCTCAAGTACACGTAATGGGGAATTACCTAAAGTAATCATTACTACCCAGATCTGCTGATGAAGAAGTGAAGTTCAGAAACCTAGTAACAGTGTAAATTTTCTCTAATATCAATAAAAAAAAATTGATAAGGCAATATGAGCCTGTCTCGCTAATTATTCCCTGTACTTTGTTTTTAAAAATATTTAATAGTTTGCAAAAAATTTCCAATTTAAAGTGGAGGTGCCATTTCTTCTATTGATCATAACTTCTGAATGGTTAAAAGATATTTTAACCAGTTTTGTTGTGAATCTGTTGTAGGACTCTATATTTTAAACACAGACTTTTGTGATTTTTTCAGAGTAACTATTTCTACACCTTTTCAAGTTAAAAATGAGAATGTGTAAATTATGAGAAAGCGTAAATTGAAATGAGAATGCGTTAATTCATATTGGGAAAGGTAAGTTCAAAATGGGAAAATGTTTATCAAAATAAAACGATGCATTCATTTACGAATAGAGAATACCTTTAAATTTGAACGTTTTTAATCATATGGAAAACCGATATTTGAATATTTTTTTTATCAAAATTTTCAAGAATTGCTGGCTGGGTTATTTAACTCCAACGCGCATAATCCATGCCCCCCTAAAGTAGTTGCTTCTGTTATTTGGCAAACTGTATTAACTTGTTGGAGCCCTCATTGATACTACCACGCAGTGTTAGGTTGAACTGACCTGTTCGTGATGACCTTACCTAGACTGAATTAGTCCATAGTGTTACCAAACTGCGACCAAACTGAAAAACCCTATCGGAATCAAGGACTTAAATTATAAAATAACACCGTCCTCTTGGAATATACTAGAAAGTTTCTGGGATGTACATTAGGCCGGGTCGATTTGTAGGGAGGCAAAAAAATCGCCCATTGCTCTGTGAAAATCATATTCTAGGGATCAAAATAAGAAACTTTGCGGAAAGAACCATACCTCTAAAACGAATTCTGATGTCCCCCCTTTGGTTCGTAGGGGCAAATTTTGAAAAATCCCACTTTGAAATGCCTATGTTTTTTCTTTTTGGAGTTTATTTTTCTCTTTGGAAATTTTTTAGTCAGAACATATGTAAATGAAAAAATGAATTTAACTTAGTAATAGAAAAGAAATTAAAAAAAATTATTAGAAATTAGCGTTTTTACAACCCCCTTTTAAAACCAAGGCATCACTGTGATCCATTTGCATGTCGTAAACATAGTTGTGTGGTTTTTTTATTCAACCGTTTTAAAAAATGAAGGTATCACTGTGACACAATTGCGGATCGTAAAATTGCTTGTGTTGTTTTTTTTAAGCCACCACAAGACACAGCAGATAGAATTGAAATTGCCCCTACCCAAAAGTTCGACCCAAAGGGGGGGGGGGGCATCAGAATTCGTTTTAGAGGTATTGTTCCTTCGGCCAAGTTTCTTATTTTGATCCCTAGAAAACGATTTTCACAGAGCAATCAGCGATTTTTAAATCGACCCGCCCTAACGTATATGTATTGCTTGTTACTTCTAGATCTGACAGTTTTTCTACTCCAAATAGCGGAAATTTTAGCCTAGCGAGCTCAGGGTACGAGTATAAAACGTGATTCATCGGTTTCTCCTGCAACCCGCACTTCCTGCATCTGCTATCACTGACAAGGCCTAAAGCATGTGACTGGCGTCACAGTACCCACTCAGAATACACATTATGAGCCTAACCTCCCCTCTTTTTAATGATAAGAGAAACTTTGTTAGTCTAAGGTTGTAAGACTGACGACACTTAGCAGCCTCACACTTGGTTCCACGCCTTTCCTGCTTGTTCGATCATGCGTAATTCTCGTCTTTTTTTAATCCCGCCAATCAGATTGGGAGGTCCCGGTGATTATCGGGTAGTTGTCATTGAGAACGGGGCTCACCGGGCATTTACTGGCATAGTAATTGGCTGACTCTATGTGGATGTCTCGGAGGACCTTTTTATGATTTTTTGCTCGAACAGCTGAATTCTTTTGTGCCATGTTTCTTCATAGTGCTTACGGAAATTACTCCTTAAGTTCCAGGGCGGCGTGGCCCCTTAAATGAGACGCCTTGTCTGTTAGGTTGCCCAGGTTTCTGGGCATTCAACAGAAACGGTTTGTTTAGCATTTCATTTCTCTCGCTAATGGGGAGTACTCTCGCCTCATTGTGTAGGTGATGTTCTGAGGACAGTAGAAGTAAGCCAGTAGCGGTTGTGAGGGCAGTATTCTGGCAAGCCTGTATATTCTTCCAGTGAGTAAACTTAAGGCTTGGCCACCATATCGGTGACGCGTAGCATGCAATCGGCCGGCCAATTGCTTTGTAAGTGGTAATGAGCGTTTCTTTACCTTTACGCCATGTGCTGCCGGCAAGAGATGTGAGGATTTTATTACGGCTCTGGATTGTCGGTACAATGGCGGTTGCATCCTCTCCAATATGTAGATCCTGATCGAACGTCACACCCAAGATTTTGGGGTGTAAGACAGTTGGTAGCGGCTTCAGCTGTCTTGGCTACTAGCGATAGGAGAGATACCTGACAGTTGTTGTTGTTGTTGTAGCGATAAGGACAATCCCCGATGGCCTTGGGGAGCGTTATCGATGTTAATGGTCCTTTGCCGGATGCACATCCAATACGTTCCGGTAATAATCACCCGACCATCTCGGGAACGATTTGGTATGACCACATGAAACCTTCTAGGCCATTACGTCCTCCCACCCCCTAGATCCATAAGGAACTTGGGGTCGCCAGAGCCTCGGCTAATAAAGAAACAGGATTAGGTGAGGTTGACAATTGGACAAGCTATATATTGCGCTGGTAACCCCTTGAAAGGGTTGCGCTACACAACCCTTTGAATCAATATTACGACAGGCATACATACCGCAGGTATATTCTAAGCCCCCTAACTTGCTGGGGGAAGAGCGGACAGTATTTGTTTCCTACATTAGCGGGTTTCCTAGGCTTTAGTAGCGGTCCTACCATCGCCAATTTCAATTTTCAAGGATGACGAAAGTGGATAGAGACAGGCTGAAAACGAGCGCCAGGTATTTAAATCCCTGCCCGGGTATACTGCTTTAGACGGTTTAGCAAGTTCGATGAGTTACTTAACCTCTGTGGCGGGATGGCAATAGGTGACGCACTGCTTTCAAGATTATGTCAGAGAGAATAGATAGAATAAGAGACACATTTGAGGGGTAATTTTAAATTGCTTCTACACATTTTCATGAGGTGTTTTTGATTGTTTTGAAGGATCGTATTAATTAAGCAATTCATCCTCTTTCCAACAATCACAATATATATTAATATAAACTTGTTAAAAACGTGTAGAAGTCAATTTTCTTATACCCGCCAATCAGGTACATTACAAATAAAAATTGAAATGACGTCTCTTATTCTATCTATCCTCTCTGATTATGTGCACATCTGTTGGCTCACCGTCTGGTTTTGTCAACCGAGGAATTCATTACTTATTGCCGGCAAACAGCGCTCGCATTATTTTACGCATCCGATAACAATTTATCGCCAAAGGCGGTGGGTTTTTTAATCCGGATTGAGAGGAACTTTACAGTTAACAAAAGCGTACCAGCATCGGCAGAAAGGTTACAGTTCTTTAGATGTTCCTTCCAGGGGTTATATCCCGGATTTGCGGGTCACCAGGGTATTGCCTATTGATGGACATCAGAAGGAAATTGGAGAGCAGCAAGAAGTTTGCCTGTGTATGCTTTTTATTCGTCCCAATTTCCTTTTTTGAAGTTGAGGGGAGTTGCTCCGATGTGATAAATTCGGCTGATCGTTCAAGCGAGAGGAGTATGGGTAGGTGGTCGGCTGCCAGTTGACAATTTCCTATCATACGTGTGGGGGCGTCCCCATTTATCGTGCAGAACGCCGTTCCCCCTTTTTGATTCGCCAAAATCTCACCCCAACTGTCTGCTTGTACATCAGAATTCCATAGATCATGTTGGGTATTAAAATCGCCTAGAATAACGCGACTTTAAGCAGTGGGAAGTGCAATGATATCAAGGCAATATCCACTGGGACAGCAGGTGACAGAGTGGATGTAGATGTGTATGATTTTCAAGTTCTCATTGCCTGACGGGACAGATATTCTTCGACGCTCTAGGTCACTCGGGATCAAATAGGGTATACCGCACAGAGTGACGAGTGATAAATGCGAGTTCCTCCTCAATTTCATCACCCATGATCTTTGCGGCTTCGCAGTACGGTGCGACAAACGGACCCGTCGGGGATTTCTGTTGGTGAGCGTACAAAATCCAGGAAAATGGCTTCGACTAAGACAGAAATTGGATAGGGCAGAAAACGTGAACGACCTATTTGTTGGCTGATGCCGGAAAAAAGAACGGAAGGCGGGGACAGGGACTGGTGCTATTTATTGTGGCTGGCGAACAGATGTGCTGCTGGAAGGTAGTGTGCTAAGGCGCAAACCACGTAACGCCCTGGAGCGGGAACAGCAAGGTGCTCCAAAAGTTTTAAAGAAATTACTGAGACGACGCTTTTTGGGATATAGGCCAGAAACCATCCTTTGCACGTGATTCACTGAAATGAGTGTGACCGTCCTAAAAAAAATCGTTACCGGCGCACGCAGCAAAGCCATTTCTCTGAGCAGCAAAACCATTTCACCTTCCCGGAGCAATAGAGTATGGAGCAGCCCCGGTGCAAGGATATGAAATAACAGCCCTTGGTCGGAAAATTACCGGAGTCGTTCCGGTTTAAAGAACCGGCTGCCGTGAGAAGCGGCCTACGCTTGGTTAAATCCGGGACCTTATACCTATTAAGTAAACAAGCCCATATTCGTATTCTCCTGGTTAGTAAACAAGACCATATCTGTATTCTCCGCGTTAGCGCTGAACTCGACGTTAGATGACAAGGTATATAAATCCCGAAGCGCCCTACCTGCAGACTCTGGATTTTATAAAAAAAGCTAAGCCCATAATCTCACCTTGGTTTTAGTACACAATTCAAATCTTCCCCAGAATCGTCACTCGCCGTGCTCTTACGTCATGATTAAAATCGATCTGGTAGCTGTGTTGCTCGTAATAGCTTCAATCTCAATTTCGTTAGCGCGTGCTAGATAAGCTAATACTGTTTATTCCAACAAGGTTATCTAGAATTCCCTAAATTGAAAAAAAAAATCGAAAATAGCTTAAAACCATATATGTAATACTCCAATATTGCTACAAAAAGCTAAGTACATTCCCAAACATCAGAGTGCCGATATATTTTGCTGTTTAAACGTTGTTGTCAATAATCGAATGTACCTAAATTTAAATTTTTTCTTGTCACACTTATGATGGCTACAATCACAAAAATTGTATAGGCTGTCTTGTTTTGATTTCGAATTCAAAACACATTGCGAGCATTTTCTATTAGCAATATAGGAGTATTACATATATGCTTAAAACGATACTGAAAAATCTAAAAAAGCTAGAACTAAGTTGTATATTTTTCAACAAGACGGAAAAAATAAAAGCTGAGTCTAGCTCGAAAACAACCTAAAACAATGTTTGGCACACAAGAACATTAAATATGTGCAATAGAAAGTGAAAATCATTTCGGTTGAAGCAGTGACATACCTCATGTGCTATCAACTTAGTAACCTTGGCGCTTTTCTAGTTTTGTGTAATTTTGGCACTTATGGAGAAAGTTGGCATCATGGTATATGTAACCGCTCTCCAAGTGCATTGGTATCACGATATGCGCTCGGCCCCTGCAAAAATTCACCACTTCTTCCACAGAAGTTTCCCTTTATGAACTGCACGTAAGCAGTGTTGTCACTCTACCACTATAGTGGTAGATCTACCACTATTTAGGCTAAAATCCGGATCTACCACGCCTACCACTTTTTTTTTTAAATCTACCACTTTTTTATTTGCCTACATTTGACTATGTTCTTTAAGTTGCTCACAATGACCTAAAATTAAGGTTTTTAGGTATGTTGAAAATTAAACGTAAAGCACACTCTCTATAAGTTTTTCAAATTTTCACCAAAGAAATGTGTGATTTTTATAATACTTATTATATTATTACCTTCGAAAGAACTTATACACTTTTATGTAAAATTTAACTTTATTGATGGGAAATTCGTGCCAAAAACTTTGTAATAATCTAATTTTTCGACTGCTGAGTGGAATATCGTCGTATCTCTGCCACCGTTTCGAAAACGCCCTATCCCAGAAAATTTTGGAATAACGCCCTATTTCAGAACTTGTTTCAAAAACGCTCTATCTCAGCTTAAATTTAATAAATTTGTAACATAAGCTGGGACGTTTATGAAAAACATTTTGGGCATTCTTCAATCGAGTTCTGAGATAGGTCGTTTTCAAAAGAAAAACTGAAATATGGTGTTTTTGAAAAACATTCTCAGATAGGGCGTAATGAACTGGCAGCCGAGATACGAGCGATATTCCACTCAGTAGTCGATTGCATTCGATGTCACGGATGTAAGTTGTAAGATTTAACAAATAAATTGTTTTAATGCACAAGTCTATTTGATTAGATTCGGGCTATTGGTATTCGTTGGATAGCATTGAAGTAATTTGTTATTTTAAGGTTTCTTAGTAGTATTATTATATGTTTGAACTATGTGTTATGAAAAATGGAATATTTGGAGACTGTAAATTAACTTTAGTCGTATCCACACATGGTTTGTTAAAGTTCTTGGTCGGTAGTTCACATTTGATTATCAATTTCAGCTGTTAAGGTTTTTGTAGTAAACAAATTTTCAAACTTTTAAGACTGGTTCTTTGATACGTATTCAAATAGTTTATTAAAAAAAACGCCTAAAAACTACCGACTACCAACTTCAGAATTAAAAACTAGGTGAGAGTCCCACTATTATTTAATTATATTTTTTTATTTGATAAGGTCTAAAGCCTACATATATAGTATACACATACTGTTCATACAGATCTTTATACATATATATGTTGTTAATGCACTTGAAGTTGTTATGTTCGTTTTAATGGTTGAATAATAATAATTTGAAAAAAAAAATGGTTTTAATGTTTTTGAAAATTCTACCACTATTTTTAGGAGATCTACCACCCTTTTTTTTGAAAATCTACCACTAAATAGATTTTAGAAGTGACTGCACGTAAGTCGTAAGGAATGAGTAAAACATTCTAAACAACTAGGAAATCAGAATAATTTGCCTTCTTAAATCTCCTCACATGCTGATGTTCACTTATGATCTTCGCACATTCACTATACAAATTCTACTGAAACCTTTGGTGGGTTTTTGAATTCATAGAAGGCTTCGACATTAATTAATTGCATGACAACATTGCGTATAAAAGTGTTCAATGACAATTATTTGGGCTTTTAAAATGGGTCAGGTTGGTGATGAATGGCTGGGTGTGTGTTCTACTTAAAACATTAAAACAAACGAAATATAGTCAAACAATAACTTATCTGTGTGTGGGTTGCTAAGTCTTTTAAATTCTGATAGATGTCTTTCCATCGAAGATATATGAGTTTAATGATAAGATATTAAAGCGTAGCGCTAAGATATTAATACGTACATGTATTTATGTAGATATGTATATGATTTTATTTTGTGTGCTGATAACATGTAATTACTACGAAATAGTTATTTTGATTGATATTTTATCTTTGATAGAGTTTATGGATTAAAGGTGTCGCCTCACCCAACCATACATATTAATATATGTACCTAGGTACCTACGTCTTGGCGGGGTCAAAGGGGAATAGGAAATCGGGGATATTTTCCCCAAGACTTTGTAAGACGTATTTTCATCATCTACAACTGTTGAGAATGATGAGAGAAATAATTCGGATTCCAAAATGCTTTTGGTTTCCTTGTGAATCATAAATTATCAGTGCAAAGGGGGAAATATCCCCAATTTCCAATTCCCTTTTGATACCACCAATGACGAAGGTACCTACATATGTATGTTATTAATACAGTATGGTTGGGTGAGGCAAATTCTATCAAAGATAAAATATCAATCGTGGAAATAACTCTATTTCGGCGTTTTTCTTTAAATTGCTTCTAAAACTCTCAATTTCTCACAAAAATAAAAGTCAACTTGAGTCTGAAATTAAAGCTGTAACAAATCAACCTAATAAATCCGCACTGCTTTCTTTAGCGCATGCAAACAACCGGCGTTTTTTGCCCAAACCCAAATAAGCATGCGTTGCGACAATGTAAAGCATGTGTGCAAACGTCAAATCTAAATGTCACGCAGAACAAAAATTGGAAATCGAGTTAGGTTTTCACGCAGCAAATTCAATTTTGGTTGCTCTCATACAAGTTGTATGTGCATGAGACATTTTTGACAGAAAATGACTTGCGTGCGTTTATATTAGGTTGGCCTGTAAGCTCGATTTAGAACTGGGGTTTTTTTTCTAAAGCTTCAAAAACGTTTCTGTCCTTTGAAAAAAATTTCATTTGAAAACAAAACATTTCTAGTTGTGTAATTTATTTATGCTTTTAAATTGAAATTTTCTTCTTAGCGAGCCGAAAAAGTTTTGAAGCTTTAGAAAAAAATCGTTTATGTACATATATTGAAGGGCAAATCACAATACATGGCGGAATTTATTTTTGTCTACGCTTGAAGCTCACTTAAGTAAATTCAGTTCTGTAATTTTTCCAAAGCGTTCGGATGTGATTCTCAAGCCCTGGATTAACCATAATTTACTCAAAAAAATTAAACTAAAAAATAAACTACGAGCTAAAAGTTACAAACATTCCAGCAACAGTCGTCTCCGGAAGCGCGTGAACCGTCTTACAAGCAGGTTGCATAAAGAAACTCGTTTAAGCCAGGCACTTTTTTATAAAAATAGGCTAATAGCTGCATATGGTGACCTTAAAAAGAATGGAATGTGGTTTATGACATCCTTCATCGGAATTCGGTCACCAATGCTAATTCTATTGTTTTAGATATCAACTGGGTGGATGTTTCTCACCCATTGGACGTTGCTAATCACTTTATTGACTATTCGGAAAGGCTTCCTTGCCCAATAATAGCCCTATTGGCTGCACATGTAACATCAACCATTTTGATTCTGGAAATACTTATCCAGGAAGTAGCTTCTTTTTTGACCCTATCTCTGGCACAGAGATCCTGAGGTTAGTAAACTCTTTGAAAAACAATAATTCATCTGGAAATGGCAATATTTCGAATTGCATGTTAAAAAAGATTGCTCTCTATGTTGTTGACATTTTAAATTATTTATTTAGTTGTAGTATAGCCTCAGGAGTATTCCCAGAGGATCTGAAATGTGCTGTTGTTATACCACTATATAAGAAGGGAAATAGGAAAGATAAGAACAACTACAGACCTATTTCTCTTTTGACATCAATTTCGAAAGTTTTTAGGAAAGTTGTGAAGTGTAGGGTCATGGCTTATTTGGAAAAAAATAAATATTTCAGTCCTATGCAATTCGGTTTCCGGTCAGGAGCTTCTACTGAAGATGCTCTTCTTGACCTATGTTGCTTTATGTATAAGTCCATGGACGAAAGAAAGTATTGTGGTAGTCTTTTGGTTGATATAACAAAAGCTTTTGACATGGTTTACCATAATATTCTTCTAAGTAAACTACATTCAGCTGGCATCCGTGGAAATGTTCTTGATTGGTTTAAATCATATTTAAATACAAGAATACAAAGGGTCAGAATAGACAATTCTTTAAGCACAGCTAGATCGATGGATTTGGGGGTCCCTCAAGGTTCAGTCCTTGGTCCAGTTTTATTTTTAATTTATATAAATTCTATATTTTCAATACCTTTCCTGGGTAAAGTCATTGCTTTTGCAGATGACTTGGCTATTGCATATGCGACAAACAATGCATTCAATCTTTTTGCGGATATAAATCATGATGTGCACCTGCTGAGGCAATGGTTCTCTCCTAAGCTGATTGTTAGCAATAAGACCAAGCTGATGTATTTCAGCCTCTCAGGCAAGGAAGTACCAAGCAGTGATATTACTTTTCATTCTACAAGTTGTATGCGGTATGAACTTTATACTCATACTTGTATTGATCAGGAGTCTCGAGTTGGCAATGCATCTGAATTTGACTGCGACGGAAAATGCTTTAAGATCGAAGTGGTATCCAATTTAAGTACCTGGGTGTTATAATAGATCAAAATTTTAGTTGGTCGTCCCATATCTCTACTATGAAACAATATCTGTTATCCACTCTGCGCTCATTTTATCGTCTTAAAAAACTATGTTCACGCAGTGTGCTGAAAATGGTGTATTTTGGACTAGTACAATCTAAATTACAATATGGTATAAGTTGCTGGGGAAGTGCGTATAATAGTAAAACTCGTCCGCTCTTAATTCTGCAGAAGTGTCTCATAAGAAGAATATGTAACGCGAGCCGCCTATCGCACACTATGAACCTTTTTAAACGGTTAAATATTCTGCCTGTGAGGCACTTGTATTTCCATAAAGTTTTAAAAATATTTTTTATGAGGTGTGGGTATCTACGTAGTCCAATATACCCCCCACAAAGGCTTAGCAGCAGCTCAAATGTTGTAGTTCCTGCTTCCCGCACCACCCTGTTTCGCAACTTCTACACAATAGTGCCCTGCATGGTTTTCAATAAGCTTCCTGAAGCTATACAAAGCATTAAGAGACTATCCGTTTATGTGCGTTGAGGACGCCATTGGTCGCGCTAAACCATCCAAAGCAGTCGGCCCAGACGGCATAGCCATGCCGATGCTTAAAAACCTAGGGAAAGAGGGTTTCAAATATTTAGCGCATGTCTTCAACCTGTCTCTTTCCACCTTTGTCATACCCGAGAAATGGAAAATGGCCAAGGTGGTCCCGCTACTAAAGCCTGGGAAACCAGCTAACGTATGTGAGTCATATCGTCCGATATCTCTCCTATCGCCAGTGGCAAAGACGTTTGAAGCCATTTTGCTCCCTTATTTCCAAGCACATTTGCAGTTAGCCCCTCATCAGCATGGCTTCAGAAAACTCCATAGCACTACCTCCGCGCTAAATGTCATTAGCACCCATATAAATTGCGGTTTGAATCAATATCCCCACCATAGAACAGTACTCGTAGCGTTAGACCTATCAAAAGCTTTTGATACGGTCAAACATGGCTCGTTACTGCAAGACCTGGAAGAGTCTACCCTTCCCCCATGTCTTAAAAGGTGGACCGCAAATTATCTGGGTGGTCGGCAGGCATCGGTGCAATTCAGAAACGAAACATCAAAACAAAGGAGAATTAAACAAGGGGTGCCACAGGGTGGTGTCCTATCCCCGCTTTTGTTTAATTTATACATATCTAAGCTACCTTCACCACCGGAAGGAGTCGCAATCGTTTCCTACGCCGATGACTGCACAATAATGGCCACAGGCCCAGGCCCAGAGATGGATGAGCTATGCAATAAAATAAACGGCTATCTCCCTGATCTCTCCAGTTTTTTCGCCTCGCGAAACCTGGCATTGTCACCGACTAAATCTTCCGCGACCTTATTTACAACATGGACGCCCCAAATGTCGACCATATTGAACATCCACGTCGATGGCACTACGCTACCGACTGTCCTACACCCCAAAATCTTGGGTGTGACGTTTGATCAGGATCTACATTTTGGTGCGCACGCAACCGCAATTGTTCCAAGAATTCAGAGCCGTAATAAAATCCTCAAATCCCTTGCTGGCAGTACCTGGGGAAAAGATAAAGAAACGCTCTTGACCACATACAAAGCAATTAGCCAGCCGATTACGTGCTACGCGTCACCCATATGGTCGCCAAGCCTAAAATCCACCCACTGGAAGAAACTACAGGCCTGCCAAAATACTGCTCTCAGAATCGCCACGGGCTGTCTTCTTATGTCCCCAGAACACCATCTGCATAATGAGGCGAGAATACTCCCCATCAGGGAGAGAAATGAGATGCTGACCAAACAGTTTCTGTTGAATACCCAGAAACCTGGGCATCCCAACAGACATCTGATTGACGAACCAGCACCGCCTAGGGGCCTAGGGAGTCATCTCCGTAAGCATTTTGAGGAAATACGGCATCTGAGAACCCAGCCGTATGAAGCGAAAAAACACAAGCAGGTCCTTGGTGAACTCCATAGACAGGCGTCCGACCTTTATGTCGGGAATTGCCCGGTGAATCCAGTACTTGAAGAAAAATATCCAGAACTCGCAGAAGAGGAACGCATACTCCCCAGGGAAACGCGTGTCACTCTTGCTCAACTTCGTTCTGGATACTGTAACAGGTTAAACTCTTACCTATCCAGAATCAACCCCGACATACAAAATGTATGCCCCGCTTGCAATGTGTCCCCACATGACACCAACCATCTCTTTAATTGTAATGTGGAACCAACGCCTCTAACACCCCTTTCCTTATGGTCCACCCCTGTTGAAACGGCAAGTTTCCTTGGACTCCCATTAGAGGATATTGATGACAATTTGTGATCGGTCGCGGCTATTAGGTGGGGCGAGCATTGCTACAACAACAACAACAACAACAAGACTATCCGTTTTCTTGAAGGTGGTGAAATTATGCCCCCTTTGTTTGAATCATGATGATATAGAAGTTCTGTTGCGGCCTGTTACGTAAAGTGTTTCCCTTTAAAAATTTAACAAATTTTATAATTAATTAATATAATTACTAGTATTTTCATTATATTTTTTGTCTTTCACTACCTCTGTATAATTCTTTCGTAGTAAGCACACTTGTAAATTGGAATTTGTTTAATTCTTCAACTTCTGTAACTAGTTTTACTTCATTACATAGATTTTGTATTGCACCCCACAATGTTCAACATAGATTTATAGCTATTTAAGGAAATGGTGTTACCTCTGTCCTGTTATTTGGACACTAAACACCATTAACTGTTATCTTTTGCAAATTTTATATACTACTTCTGTTTTATGAATTGTATAAATTTAAGATTGCACAAAATAATAATGAATAAAAATGAATGAAATGAATGAATGAATAACCAGGTGAAGTAAGCCGTCAATTGTCTCGCTCTTAATTTTTCTTTGTTCTGTCATTCGGCTATCTGAAAAATTTTCACCAATATTGTCCCCGAAAAAGTGTTGTTTTTTTGCATTTTTCAGGACTAAAATATGGTAGTTTTAGTACTTTTTTCACTGAACCAGTAGGTGAATATATGGATGGACTTTACTGGATTTAATTATAGAGATACATCATTTGGGTATTTTTGGTGTTGGCTTCCATAAATAAGGTCGTGCTAAACTACTACCTTCATATTGTTGATGTTTCCATTATACATGTGACGAATATTAGCATCACTAAGCTGCTACTAAATAAATGCACAACAACAATAAAGCAGCCACACTTATGTAGAGGGGGATGAAGAGATATCTCACACATACAAATATGTAGTCATCAGCCGAAGTAGTTACTCATACATACCCACACGCATATGGCTACAAACTACAAATATACATGTATATAGCAGGTAACCAAGCATGAAGTTCGCGAAATTACTAGACCTTAGGAGAAATAGGCGAAGGAGGAAACTGAGAGTATAAAAGAAGCGCAAGCTGAGTAATAACGAATCAATTTGATTTAAACACGCAATTAGTTGTGAAGTATAAGTATAATTGTGAAGTACTACTCCCAAAGTAAATAAAAACCAGTTTGCAATACTGAACATTGGAGTGATTTATTCAACAGTTTAGCGATTCGCAGAAGGTTTCAAATAAGCGGAATTTCCCTGTCATTCCTGCATCAAGAACACCAAAACCGTCGTATTACACATTATTTATGTAAAAACTTCGTTAAAACAATGGAAACAAAAATTTTAACTCACTGTTGTTGTTTTGCCCAAAAAATCAGACCACTAAGATAAGAGGAAAGTTACAGTTATGGGCTGTAATTTAGAATATATGAATTCGGCTCGATCGGACCAGCACCTCCTGGTTCTACGCCGCCTGTCGCTAGGCATAATAGCCTGACATATTTTAGTAAATAATAACATGGTAACATTTGTAATACATCATGAATTCAACTGTCAAAAGCTTTTGGGGGATCTTCTGATTAAGTTTGTATGATATATTAGAAGGGCATGTGTTTTACTTCCGTCTCTGGAAGCACATTTCAAAGTATTAACTATATACGATCACTTCCAAGTGTGACTGTAAAACTTTTCATCAAACCCGAACCTATTTAAGTGCGCAAAGTTACAAGAGTTCAACTAAATAATGGATAATACCTCTACCTTTTATATCCGGTTTTTCGACGAAAGCTTCAACTGCAGTTGAAGCTGAGGTCAGTTTACCAAAAGTAATATAAGCTCGCACTGGTCCGGTATATCCCCTTTTGCATTGGCGTTAGGTGGCACTGATATGCTGAAAAAAAAACAGTTTCTGTAATGGTAACAAGGTATTTATTTTTCTACTCCTATTTCTTCTAAACGGGTAAAAATGTTACCCTCTTCTGACCGTTGAAAGTACATCCCTACCGTTTCAGATAGCGTACATCTTCTGTCTTTTTTTATTTACTTACCAGAGTAATTAAACTTAATTCTCAAAATCCAGCACAACAACTTCACACAGCATCGGTTGATATTTATTTCATTTGTTATTGTCATTAATATGGCATTCAGATAATCTCCTCCAACTTTTTTACGATACGAAAATTATTACCGGAGTGTCAGCTTCGGAATTGTGGTGAAAAACTGAGTCTAAAAAATGCGGAGCCTCGCACATTTCTTAAAATTTTGAATCGATGTTGCATCATGACTTTTAATACCATTAACATAATGTCAAAATAGAGGCGTATGCAATTTTCCAAGTTTTATCTCAAACTCCGAGGTTAAACCCTTAAATGGCTGGAGTAATTTTAATTTACTTAATGAAACAATTTTGAATACACACCTTTAAGTGCCATAATATTTTTGAATAATTTTTATACTCAGCTGAGCAGAGCTCACAGAATATATAAATTTTGTTCGCATAACGGTACCCCGTAATGGCATAAACTAATCGAGATAGATATAGACTTCTATATATCAAATCTGGGCGAAAAGAGATTCATTTAGCCATGTCCGTCCGTCCGTCCGTCTGTCCGTTCACACGATAACTTGAGTAAATTTTGAGGTATCTTAATGAAATTTGGTATGTAAATTCCTGTGCACTCATCTCAGATCGCTATTTAAAATGAACGAAATCGGGCGACGCCCACTTTTTGATATCGAAAATTTCGAAAAGCGGAAAAAGTGCGATAATTCATTACCAAAGACGGATAAAGCGATGAAACTTGGTAGGTGGGTTGAACTTATGACGCAGAATAGAAAATTAGTAAAATTTTTGGACAATGGGCGTGGCACCGCCCACTTTTAAATGAAGGTAATTTAAAAGTTTTGCAAGCTGTAATTTGGCAGTCGTGGAAGATATCATGATGAAATTTTGGCGAGAACGTTTCTCCTATTACTATATGTGTTCTTAATAAAAATTTGCAAAATCGGATGACGAACACGCCCACTTTTTAAAAAAAATTTTAAAAGTAAAATTCTAACAAAAATTGAATATCTTTACAGTATATAAGTAAATTATGTCAACATTCAACTTCAGTAATGATATGGTGCAATGAAATACAGAAATAAAAGAAAATTTCAAAATGGGCGAGGCTCCGCCCTTTTTCATTTAATTTCCATATGAATTTTATTTATATTTTATTCATAAGTCGAACAAAAATTTAGCAATCCTTGTGAAATTTGATAAAGGCATAGCTTCTATGACGATAACTGTTTTCTGTGAAAATGGGTGAAATTGGTTAAAGCCACGCCCAGTTTTTATACACAGTCGACCCTCTGTCCTTCCGCTCGGCCGTTAACATGATAACTTGAGCAAAAATCGATATATCTTTACTAAACTTAGTTCACGTACTTATCTGAACTCACTTTATCTTGGTATTCAAAATGGACGAAATCCGACTATGACAGCACCCACTTTTTCGATATCGAAAATATAAAAAAATTAAAAAATATCCATCATTTTATATCAAATAGGAAAAAAAATGAAAGATGGTGAATGGATTCATTTTTTGACGCAAATTACAACTATAGAAAAAACTTTGAAAAATAGGTGTGACACCTGCCATATTAAGTAGAAGAAAATGTAAAAGTAATTTTGTTGGGTTTAGGAGCTTTTTGGCCGATAAATAACACAATATGTAAGGCACAATTTTTTACATTTTCCTTTGTCCTCCTACGCGTTTCGACGCTACCGCGCCTTCCTCAGGGAGATCTGTTTTATTATTTTTAAGATTATAATAAATAAATAACAATAAACAATTGCACAATTAAACATCACTCACGTTTAGATACAACACTTTTTTTTATAAATAATTTATCTCAATCAAAATGGTTCATAATTTTTTTGGTGGGAACAATCACAGGCATTATTAGATACCTAATCTACGTCTTACTTGTTTCACTTTTTAAACCATACTGTAATACTGCTGTATAAGCGCAGCTTATTTTGTCCAAGTCTTCTTGAAGTTCATAACGTTGTGTAGTTGTTGTTGTATTCGTAGGCTTTCAGGTGTCATTCTCGCATTTCCTCTATTCTCGATGTCTAATATTGTGGTGTTTGAAAAATCTGCTTCGTGCGCGCTTTGTTGTTCCTATATAGCGTTGGTTGCAATTTTCGTTTTTATTTCCACTGCACTTTATTTCGTACACCACGTTACTTTCTTGTTCTTTGGCTATTGTGTCGTTTGTTTTTGTAAACACTTTATTTAAAGTGTAGTGTGTTAGTGCGCATATTTTATTTTTTAATTTTTTATCACTTTGCTGAGCGCCTGGTTGTTGGTTAGGCCTGTAATATATCTTATACCGATGTATCTCTTTTCCGTGCTGTCTCGACGTTGTTTAGATCCTGTAGACTGCAATTTAAGTATCGTTGTTTTAATTAATCTATTGATTACTGGGACTGGCTAGCTGTTTTTCATAAGTATGGTTTTTATTTTCGTTTTATTACTTTCTTCAAAAATTTCGTCACTTAGCAAAAATATCTTCTTGATGAGACTAGTCGCTGAGTTATTTTTTTGATACCAAGGGTGGTTCGAATGGTAATTTATTATTCTGCCAGATGCCACTTCTTGGCATACCAATTAAATGGCAGGTAGCAGCCTTTATGTATTCCCAAATCTAGGAAGGATATTTTATTTTTGCTTTCTTTTTCCACCGTAAATTGAATTTTTGTATGTTACGCATTTAGTACTTTAGTATGTCTTCCACGTCCTTTGTTTTCACTATAGCAAATATATCGTATACATATTTCGCTATGTAATTTATAAATATTCTATTTTTTTTTTAATTCAGCTATGCTGTCGTCAATAATTTTATCCAACACAATGTCCGCTATTGTGGGCGACAACAGGCTGCATAGCTGAATTAAAAACAAATGGCATATTTATAAAATACATAGCGAAATATGTAGACGATATATTGCTATAGTGAAAACAAAGGACGTGGAAGACATACTTAATGCTCAACATATAAAAATTCCATTTACGGTGGAAAAAGAAAGCAAAACCAAATATCCTTCCTAGATTTGGGAATACATCATCATCATGCTACCTGCCATTTAATTGGTATGCCAAGAAGTGGCATCTGGCAGAATAATAAATTACCATTCGAACCACCCTTGGTATCAAAAAAATAACACAGCGACTAGTCTCATCAAGAAGATATTTTTGCTAAGTGACGAAATTTTTGAAGAAAGTAATAAAACGAAAATAAAAACCATACTTATGAAAAATAGCTATCCAGTCCCAGTAATCAATAGATTAATTAATACAACGATACTTAAATTGCAGTCTACTGGATCTGCACAACGTCGAGACAGCACGGAGAAAAGATACATCGGTATAAGAATATATTCCAGGCCTAACCAACAACCAGGCGCTCAGCAAAGTGATAAAAAAGGAAAAACAAAATATGCGCACAAACCACACTACACTTTAAATAAAGTGTTTACAAAAACCAAGGACACAATAGCCAAAGAACAACAAAGTAACGTGGTGTACGAAATAAAGTGCAATGGAAATAAAAACGAAAATTGCAACCAACGCTATATAGGAACAACAAAGCGCGCATTGGGGATACGACTTAGCGAACATATGGCAGACGTGAAAAATAATAAGACAACAACAGCGCTAGCACACCATCTAACCAACAAAAGACACGAAGCAGATTTTTCAAACACCACAATATTAGACATCGAGAAAGAGGAAATGCGAGAATGACACTTGAAAGCCTACGAATACCACAACAACTACACAACGTTATGAACTTCAAGGAAGACTTGGACAAAATAAGCTGCGCTTATACAGCAGTATTACAGTATGGTTTAAAAAGCGAAACAAGTAAGACGTAGATTAGGTATCTAATAATGCCTGTGATTTTTCCCACCAAAAAAATTATGAACCATTTTGATTGAGATAAATTATTTATAAAAAATTTTTTTTATCTAAATATGAGTTGATGTTTAATTGTGCAATTGTTTATTGTTATTTATTTATTATAATCTTAAAAATAATAAAACAGATCTCCCTGAGGAAGGCGCGGTAGCGTCGAAACGCGTAGGAGGATAAAGGAAAATGTAAAAAATTTTGCCTTACATATTATGTTATTTATCGGCCAAAAAGCTCCAAAACCTAACAAAATTACAAACTCAAAAATTGGCCCAAATGAAAAACAGATAATGAAAAAGTTCTGCAGCGCGAAATCAAAAGCCCTTGGAATCATGGCAGGAATACTGTTCGTGGTATTACATATATAACTAAACTAGCCTTTACCCGGGGCCCCGTCCGCAAGGAAAATTTTAAATATATGGGCTATTCGCGTTAGCCTTCTTATTATCTGCTTAAAATTTTGTTTTCTGTCTAATGCATTTTATTTTTGTAATTGAGTAAAAAAAAAGAACTAAATGAGCTGATAACCTGATAGGATCCCAAATGATCCCGAAATTATCCAGAAAAAGCTACGAAATGACCCCAACGCTATCGCGGACGGATCCCGAAAACCATACAGAAATGCCCCGAAAGGGTCTCCAAAAGTTCCCCGAATAGTCCCAAAAAACCCGAAATGAGAGCGACACGATTCTAGACGTATCCAGAGAACCACACAGAAATGATCCCTGAAGGTGTTCCAAAATGATCCCGAAAAGGTTCCGAAATGACCCTGACGGGCTCCCGGGCGGATCTCAAAAACCATCCAGAAAATATCCAGGAAGGGTCCCTAAATTATCCCGACTAACTCCAGAAAAAGTTCCGAAATGGCTCCGAGGGGATCCACGATGGATCCCGAAAACCATACAGAAATTATTCCGGAAGGATTCCAAAATGATCCCGAAATAGTCCGGAATTGACCCAGATGGGATCCCGCACAGATCCAGAAATGATCCCGGAAGGGTGCAAAAACTATCCCGGAAAAGTAACAAAAAATCCCGAAATGGCTCCTACGGCATCCCGGACGGATCCAGAAATGATCTCGGAAGGGTCCCCAAATGATCCCAAAATGGTCCCGAAATGACCCTAATGGATCCGGCAAACCATCAAGAAATTATGCCGAAAGGGTCCAAAAATGATCCCGAAATAATACAGAAAGTCACGAAATGACCCCTAGAGGATCCCCAAATGATCCCGTATTAGCCCCGAAAAGGTCCCGAAATAACCCCGACGGGATCCCGGACAAATCCCGAAAACCATCCAGAAATGATGCCGGAAAGGTCCTCAAATGATCACCTAATACCAAAATGACCCTGACGGCATCCCGGACTGATCCCAAAATCCATCCAGAAATGATCTTGGGAAGGTCCCAAAATTATCCCGAAATAGTCTCGGAAAAGTTCAGAAATTACCCTGACGGGTTCCCGGACGAATCCTGAAAGCCATCTCTAAATGATCCCGAAAAAGTCCCGAAATGACCCTGACTGGACCCCGAAAGGATCCCGAAAACTATCCAGAAATGATGCCGTAAATGTCCTCAAATGATCACGTAATAGTTCCGAAAAGCACCCTGACGGGATCCCGAACGGATCCCGACAACTATCTAGAAATGATGCCGAAAGGGCCCGCAAATGATCCCGTATTAGTCGAGAAAAAGTCCCGAAATGAACCCGACGGGATGCCGGACGAATCCCAAAAACCATCCAGAAATGATACCGGAAGGGACACCAAATGATCCCGAAAAAGTCCCGCAATAATTCCGACGGGATCCTGAGCGGATACCGAAAACCATCCAGAAGTGATGCCGAAAAGGTCCTCAAATGATCACCTAATAGTCCCAAAATGACCCTGAGGGCATCCCGGACAAATCCCGAAATCCATCCAGAAATGATCTTGGGAAGGTCCCAAAATGATCCCGAAATAGTCTCGGAAAAGTCCAGAAATTACCCCAACGGGTTCCCGGACGAATCCTGAAAGCCATCATTAAATGATCCCGACGAATCCTGAAAACCAATCTTAAATGATGCCGAAAAAGTCCCGAAATGACCCTGATGGAACCCGGAAAGGATCCCGAAAACTAACCAGAAATGATGCCGGAAAGGTCCTCAAATGATCTCCCAATAGTTCCGAAAAGACACTGACGGGATCCCGAACGGATCCCGACAACTATCCAGAAATGATACCGAAAGGGCCCGCAAATGATCCCGTATTAGTCGAGAAAAAGTCCCGAAATTACCCCGAAATGATGAAAGGTTCCCAAATGATCCCCTAATAGTCCCGAAATTACCCTAATGGGATCCCGGACGGATCCCGAAAACCATCCAGAAATGATGCCGAAAGGGTTCCCAAATGATCCCGTATTAGTCGCGAAAAAGTCCCGAAATGACCCCGACGGGATCCCGGACGGATCCCGAAAACCATCCAGAAATGATGCCGAAAGGGTTCCCAAATGATCCCGTATTAGTCGCGAAAAAGTACCGAAATGACCCCGACGGGATCCCGGACGGATCCCGAAAACCATCCAGAAATGATGCCGGAATGATCCCGAAAAAGTCCCAAAATGACCCCGACGAGATCCCGGACGGATCCCGAAAACCATCCAGAAATGATGCCGGAAGAGCCCCCAAATGATCCCGGAAAAGTCCCCAAATGACCCCGACGATATCCCGGACGGATCCCGAAAACCATCCAGAAATGATGCCGGAAGAGCCCCCAAATGATCCCGAAAAAGTCCCCATATGACCCCGACGGGATCCCGACGGATCCCGAAAACCACCCAGAAATAATGCCGGAAGGGTCCCCAAATGATCGCGAAATAGTCCCGAAATGATTCCGGAACAGTCCCGAAAATGTCCCAAAATAACCCCGACGGGATCCCGAAAACTATACAGAAATTATCCCGGAAGGGTGCCAAAATGATCCCGAAATAGTCCCGAAAAAGTCCCGAAATTACCCCGGCGGGATCCCGGACCGATCCCGAAAACCATCCAGAATTGATCCCGGAAGGGTCTCGATATGACCCTTACGGGATTACAAATAAGGTGAAGCTAATTATAAAACCATGTTAATAAGGCAGCAGGCGCATTGGAGCGAATGAAAAGTTACATAGAAACATACAGGTAAAGCTAATAAAAGCGTGCTAATAAAACAATTGAAGGAGGGCGGATGGCGGGAGTAAAAGGAGAGGACCACTGATCGTTCCTCCAAAATTGTCTAGATCTCGATCTGCATGTGCCAGATACCAAAAAATATTGATTTAGGAGAAAATTTATATTGAGTTATAACAATTTATAGATTTTACACCAGAGAGGTAGATAAAGGGGGGCGGAGGGTGTCACTCCTTACTTTGTAAGCCCTCGACTTATTTGACCCCTTGAGTCTGTGATATTGGTGAAGGCCAGTATACGTAAAGTTATAATGTGTAAAAATTATTAAAAAGTAATTGCTCGAAGGGGTCTTGGGACCCCCACCCCTCTCTCCATGTTCGAAAAAAATTTCGCTAATAGACTACTGTCTGTGTCCCAAATTTCATCAAAATCCGTGTAGCCATTCTGGCGTGATTCAGTCGCAAAGACGAAAAAATATAATAATTAAATTATAACTGTTCCTAAGGGGCGGGGACCACGCCCCTTTTGAAAAATATATAGCTAGTAGATCCTTCTAGAATATTGGCTATATGCGTGCAAAATTTCATCCAAATCGGTCCAGCCGTTCTTGCGTTATTGAGTCACAAAGACAAACGTCTGGACAAACATCCAAACATCTTCACATCCAAACTTTGCCATTTATAATATACTAGCCTTTACCCGCGGCCCCGTCCGCAAGGAGAAAATAAAATATATGGGCTATTTACGTTAGCCTGCTTATCAAGTTATCTGTTTAAAAATTATTTTTGTCTAATGTATTTTATTTTTGTAATTGAGTAAAAAAAGAACTAAATGAGAAGATAAGCTGAAAGGCACGCTTTCATGAATAGTACAATACAGTTTTTTCGAATAAAAAAAAAATACATTTTGTTTTTAAATTAAATTAACTGATATGAAAGGGGTGAAGGAATTACTACTCATAGAACAAAGGAGTGAAACTACAATTAGCTAAAACGAGAATTTTTTAGACGAAAATAGTGTTGCTTTTTCGGGTATTTAGTTGGTTAAAATATTACAAAAAGTGTAATTATAGTTATAACAGTTCCTTACACGATTATAGAATGAAAAAGCTGTGTTAGATTGAAGATAAAACATACCCAATTTTAATTACGAATAATTAGCAGCATATCCACGGCCATAAAAGCTCATAATTTAAAAAGGCATGTGTGCTGAACTACCGTTTGCGAAGGGACCTAAAATGATCCCGGAAGGGTCCCAAGATGAAACTAAAATTCCAGGACAGATCCCGAAAATCATCCAGAAATTAACCAGGAGGGGTCCCAAAATGATTCAGAAATAGTCCCGAAAAAGTCCCGAAATTACCCTTATGGGTTCCCGTACAGATCCCGAAAACCATCCAGAAATGATACCGAAAGGCTCACCAAATCATCCCGTATTAGTCCCGAAAAAGTATAGGAGTGGCCCCGACGGAATTCCTGACGGATCCCGAAAACCATCCAGAAATTATGCCGGTGGGTACCCGAAATTACCCCGTCGAGAGCCCCGACGGATCCAGGAAACTATGCAGAAATGATGCCGGAGAGGTCCTCAAATGATCCCCTAAGAGTCCCGAAATGATCCCGCGCGGATTCCGGACGGATCCCGAAAACCATTCAGTAACGATGCCGAAAGGGTCCCCAAATAATCCCGTATTATTAGAGAAAAAGTCCCGAAATTACCAAGACGGGATCCACGACGGATGCCGAAATCCATCCAGAAATGATGCTGGAAGGGACCCCAAATGATCCCGTATTAGTCGAGAAAAAATCCCGAAATGACCCCGACGGTGTCTCGGACGAACCCCGGAAACTATGCAGAAATGATCCCGAAATAGACCCGAAATGACCCCGTCGAGATCCCCGACGGATCCCGGAAACTATGCAGAAATGATGCCGGAAAATTCTTCAAATGATCCCCTAATAGTCCCGAAATGATCCCGAACGGATCCCGAAAACCATCCAGAAATGATGCCGGAAGGGACCCCAAATGATCCCGAAAAAGTCGCGAATTGACCCCGACGCGATCCCGGACGGATCCCGAAAACCATCCAGAAATAATAGCGGAAGGGACCTAAAATTACCCCGAAAAAGTCCCGTAATGATCCCGGAAACCATCAAGAATTTATCTCTCAAAGTTACGCAAATGATCCCGAAAATACCCCGACTGGATGCCGAACGGATCCCGAAACCTATCCAGAAATGTTGCCTGAAAGCTCCCTAAATGTTCGCGAAAAAGTCCCGAAATGATCCCGGAATAGTCCCAAAAATATCCCAAAATAACCCCGACTATAAAACTATACAGAAATGATCCCGGAAGAGTCCCAAAATTATCCCGAAATAGTACCGAAAAAGTCCCGAAATGACCCCGGCGGGATCCCGGACGAACCCCGGAAACTATGCAGAAATGATCCCGAAATGACCCCGTCGAGATCCCCGACGGATCCCGGAAACTATGCAGAAATGATGCCGGAAATGTCTTCAAATGATCTCCTAATAGTCCCGAAATGATCCCCGACGAATCCCGGAACCTATGCAGAAATGATGCCGGAAAGGTCTTCAAATGATCCCATAATAGTCCTGAAATGATCCCGAACGGATCCCGAAACCCATCCAGAAATGATGCCGGAAGGGACCCAAATGACCCCGAAAAAGTCGCGAAATGACCCCGAGGGGATCCCGGACGGATCCGAAAACCATCCAGAAATGATGCCGAAAGGGTTCCCAAATGATCCCGTATTAGTCGAGAAAAAGTCCCGAAATGAAGCCGACGGGATGCCGGACGAATCCCAAAAACCATCCAGAAATGATGCCGGAAGGGACACCAAATGATCCCGAAAAAGTCCCGCAATAATTCCGACGGGATCCTGACCGGATACCGAAAACCATCCAGAAGTGATGCCGAAAAGATCCTCAAATGATCACCTAATTGTCCCAAAATGACCCTGACGGCATCCCGGACAGATCCCGAAATCCATCCAGAAATGATCTTGGGAGGGTCCCAAAATTATCCCGAAATAGTCTGGGAAAAGTCCAGAAATTACCCTGACGGATCCCGGACGAATCCTGAAAACCAATCTTAAATGATGCCGAAAAAGTCCCGAAATGACCCTGATGGGACCCGGAAAGGATCCCGAAAACTAACCAGAAATGATGCCGGAAAGGTCCTCAAATGATCTCCCAATAGTTCCGAAAAAACCCTGACGGGATCCCGACAACTATCCAGAAATGATACCGAAAGGACCCGCAAATGATCCCGTATTAGTCGAGAAAAAGTCCCGAAATGACCCCGACGGGATGCCGGACGAATCGCAAAAACCATCCAGAAATGATGTCGGAAGGGACCACAATGATCCCGAAAAAGTCCCGCAATTATTCCGACGGGAATCTGAACGGATACCGAAAATCATCCAGAAGTGATGCCGGAACGGTCCTCAAATGCTCACCTAATAGTCCCAACATGACCCTGAGGGCATCCCGGACAAATCCCGAAATCCATCCAGAAATGATCTTGGGAAGGTCCCAAAATGATCCCGAAATAGTCTCGGAAAAGTCCAGAAATTACCCTGACGGGTTCCCGGACGAATCCTGAAAGCCATCCTTAAATGATCCCGAAAAAGCCCCGAAATGACCCTGACGGGATCCCGAAAGGATTCCAAAAACTATCCAGAAATGATGCCGGAAAGGTCCTCAAATGATCCCCTAATAGTTCCGAAATTACCGTGACGGTATCCCGAACGGATCCCGACAACTATCCAGAAATTATGCCGAAAGGGTCCGCAAATGATCCCGTATTAGTCGAGAAAAAGTCCCGAAATGACCCCGACGGGATCCCGGACGAATCCCAAAAACCATCCAGAAATGATGCCGGTAGGTATCCCAAATGATCCCGAAATAATCCCGAAATGACCTCGTCGGCATCCCGGACGGATACCGAAAATTATCCAGAAATGATGCCGGAAAGGTCCACAAATGATCCCCTAATAGTCCCGAAATTACCCTGATGGGATCCCGGACGGATCCCGAAAACCATCCAAAAATAATGCCGGAAGAGCCCCCAAATGATCCCGAAAAAGTTCCCAAACGACCCCGACGATATCCCGGACGGATCCCGAAAACCATCCAGAAATGATGCCGGAAGAGCCCCCAAATGATCCCGAAAAAGTCCCCAAATGACCCCGACGAGATCCCGCACGGATCCCGAAAACCATCCAGAAATGATGCCGGAAGAGCCCCAATTGATCCCGAAAAAGTCCCCAAATGACCCCGACATACTCCAGAAAAGGTCACGAAACGACCCCTAGAGGATCACCAAATGATCCCGTATTAGCCCCGAAAAAGTCCCAAAATGACCCTGACCCGAAATAGTCTCGGAAAAGTCCAGAAATTACCCTGACGGGTTCCCGGACGAATCCTGAAAGCCATCCTTAAATGATCCCGAAAAAGCCCCGAAATGACCCTGACGGGATCCCGAAAGGATTCCGAAAACAATACAGAAATGATGCCGGAAAGGTCCTCAAATGATCCCCTAATAGTCCCGAAATGACCGTGACGGGATCCCGACAACTATCCAGAAATGATGCCGAAAGGGTCCGCAAATGATCCCGTATTAGTCGAAAAAAAGTCCCGAAAGGACCACGACGGGATCCCGGACGAATCCCAAAAACCATCCAGAAATGATGCCGGTAGGTATCCCAAATGATCCCGAAATAGTCCCGAAATGACCTCGTTGGCATCCCGGACGGATCCCGAAACTTATCCAGAAATGATGCCGGAAAGGTTCCCAAATGATCCCCTAATAGTCCCGAAATTACCCTAATGCGATCCCGGACGGATCCCGAAAACCATCCAGAAATGATGCCGAAAGGGTTCCCAAATGATCCCGTATTAGTCGCGAAAAAGTCCCGAAATGACCCCGACGGGATCCCGCACGGATCCCGAAAACCATCCAGAAATGATGCGAAAGGGTTCCCAAATGATCCCGTATTAGTCGCGAAAAAGTCCCGAAATGACCCCGACGGGATCCCGGACGGATCCCGAAAACCATCCAGAAATGATGCCGGATGAGCCCCAAAATGATCCCGAAAAAGTCCCCAAATGACCCCGACGAGATCCCGGACGGATCCCGAAAACCATCCAGAAATGATGCCGGAAGAGCCCCCAAATGATCCCGAAAAAGTCCCCAAATGACCCCGACGATATCCCGGACGGATCCCGAAAACCATCCAGAAATGATGCCGGAAGAGCCCCCAAATGATCCCGAAAAGGTCCCCATATGACCCCGACGAGATCCCCCTCGGATCCCGAAAACCATCCAGAAATGATGCCAGAATGGTCCCCAAATGATCGCGAAATAGTCCCGAAATGATTCCGGAATAGTCCCGAAAATGTTCCAAAATAACCCCGACGGGATCCCGCACGGATCCCGTAAACTATACAGAAATGATCCGGAAGGGTCCCAAAGTGATCCCGAAATAGTCCCGAAAAAGTCCCGAAATTACCCCGGCGTAATCCCGGACCGATCCCGAAAACCATCCAGAAATGATCCCGGAAGGGTCTCGATATGACCCTTACGGGATTACAAATAAGGTGAAGCTAATTATAAAACCATGTTAATAAGGCAGCAGGCGCATTGGAGCGAATAAAAAGTTAGATAGAAACATACAGGTAAAGCTAATAAAAGCGTGCTAATAAAAACAATTGATGGAGGGCGGATGGCGGGAGTAGAGGAGAGGACCACTGATCGTTCCTCCAAAATTGTCTAGATCTCGTTCTGTATGTACCAGATACCAAAAACTATTGATTTAGGAGAAAATTTAGATTGAGTTATAACAATTTATGGATTTTACACCAGAGGGGGAGATAAAGGGGGCGGGCGGAGGGTGTCACTGCTTACTTTGTAAGCCCTCGACTTATTTGACCCCTTGAGTCTGTGATATTGGTGAAGGCCAGTATACGTAAAGTTATAATGTGTAAAAATTATGAAAAATAATTTCTCGAAGGCGTCGTGAGACCCCCACCCCTCTTTCCATGTTCGAAAAAAATTTCGCTAGTAGACTACTGTCTGTGTCCCAAATTTCATCAAAATCCGTGTAGCCATTCTGGCGTGATTCAGTCGCAAAGACGAAAAAATATAATAATTAAATTATAACTGTCCCTAGGGGGCGGGGACCACGCCCCTTTTGAAAAATATATAGCTAGTAGATCCTTCTAGGCTATATGTGTGCAAAATTTCATCCAAATCGGTCCAGCCGTTATTGCGTTATTGAGTCACAAAGACAAACGTCTGGACAAACATCCAAACATCTTAACATCCAAACTTTCCCATTTATAATATACTAGCCTTTACCCGCGGCCCCGTCCGCAAGGAGAAAATAAAATATATGTGCTATTCACGTTAGCCTGCTTATCAAGTTGTCTGTTTAAAAATTTTTTCCCTCAATGTATTTTATTTTTTAATACAGTAAAAAAAAAGAACTAACTGAGCTGATGGGCACGCTTACATGAATAGTACAATACACTTTTTTCGAATTAAAAAAAATACATTTTGTTTCTAAGTTAAATTAATTGATATGACAGGGGTGAAAGAATTACTACTCATAGAACAAAGGAGTGAAACTACAATTAGCTAAAACCAAAAAGAAGTTTTTAAATGAAAGCAGTGTTGCTTTTTCGGGTATTTAGTTGGTTAAAATATTACAAAAATTTTAATTATAGTTGTAATAGTTCGTTACAGGATTCATTTAAAAATAGAACGTAAAAGCTGTGATATATTAAAGATAAAACATACCGAATTTTAATTACGAATAATTTGCCGTAAATCCACGGCCATGTGTGCTGAATTACCGGTTTCCAAGAGACCTAAAATGATCCCGGAAGTGTCCCTAAATGACACCAAATAGTCACGAAATGATGCCGACGGGATCCTGGACAAATCTCGAAAACTATCCAGAAATGATGCCGGAAGGGTCCCAAAATAATCCCGAAGTAGTCACGAAAAGTCCCGAAATGACCCTGACGGGATCCCGGACGGATCCCGAAGACCATCCAGATTTTATTCCTGAACGGTCCGCAAATGATCCCGATATAGTCCAAAAAAGTCCCGAAAAACTCTGACGGGATCCCGGACAAATCCCGAAAATCGCCCAGAAATTATCCCGGAGGAGTCCCAAAATGATTCCGAAATAGTAGTCACGAAAAAGGCCCGAAATGACCCTGACGGGATCCCGAAAACCATCCAGAAATGACTCTGGAGGGATCCCCAAATGATCCCGGAAAAGTCCACAAACCATCCAGAATTGATCTCTGAAGGTTCCGCAAATGATCCCGAAATAGTCCCGAAAGTCACGAAAAACTCAGACCCATCCCGAAAATCATGAAGAAATTATCCTGGAAGGGTCCCAAAATTACCCCGAAATAACTCTGACGGGATCCCGGACAGATCCCGAAAATCATCCAGAACTGAGCTCTGAAACGTCCCCAAATAATCCAGAAATGTCCGGAAAAAGTCCCGAAAAAACTCCGTCGGGATCCCGGACAGATCCCGGAAATCACCCAGAAATTATGCCGGAGGGGTCCCAAAATGATTCCGAAATAGTCCCGAAAAAGTCCCGAAATGACCTTGAGGGGATCCCAGGCCGATACCGAAAACCATCCAGAATTGATCTCTAAAGGGTCCGCAATTTATCCCAGATAAAGTCGCGAAAAAACTACGAAGGGATCCCGAACAGATCCCGAAAATCATAGAGAAATTATCCCGGAAGGGTACCAAAATGATCCCGAAATAGTCCCGAAAAGGCGCGAAATAACCCTGACGGGATCCCGGACGGATCCCGAAAACCACCCAGAAATGATCTTTAAGGGCAACTTACCCCGAAATAGTCGTGAAAAAGTCCCGAAATTACTCCGACGGGATTCCGAAAACCATCCAGAAATTATCCCTGAAGGATCCCCAAATGATCCAAGAACAGTCTCGAAACTCCCTGACATTTTCCCGAAAAAGTAAAAAAATAAACCCGACGGGATCTCGGACGGATCCCGAAAACGATCCAGGAATGATGCCGGAAGGGACCCCAAATGATCCCGAAAAATTCCCGAAATTCCCCCGATGGGATCCCGGACGGATCCCGGACCTTCCAGAAATGATGCCCGTTGGTACCCCAAAATGATCCCCAAATAGGCCAGAAATGACCCCGTCGGGATCCCGGACGGATCCCCAAAAGTATACAGAAATGATGCTGGAAGGTGAAATGATCCCCTTAAAGAAAGATGAAAAATGAAATGATCCCCTTATAGTTCCGAAATAATCCTGACGGGATTCCCGACGGATCCCGGAAACTATCCAGAAATGATGCCGGAAAGGTTCCCAAGTTATCCCCAAATAGTCCCGAAATTACCCTGACGGTATCCCGGACGGATCACGAAAACCATCCGGAAATGATGGCGAAAGGGTCCCCAAATGATCCCGCATTAGACGCGGGTTCCGAAGTGACCCTGACGGGATCCCCGAAGGATCCCGGAAACTATCCAGAAATGATGCCGGAAAGGTTCCCAAGTTATCCCCAAATAGTCCCGAAATTACCCTGACGGTATCCCGGACGAATACCGAAAACCATCTAGAAAAGTGGCCGGAAGATACCCCAAATGATCCCGAAAAAGTCCTGAAATGATCCAGACGGGATCCCGGACGAATCCCGAAAACTATCCATCTAGGTAACCCAAATAATCCCGAAATAGTCCCGAAATGACCCCGCCGGGATCACGGGCGGATCCCGAAAGAGTCCTGAAATGACCCCGACCGGATCCCGTACGGATCCCGAAAATCATCCAGAAATGATGAACGTAGGTACCCAAATGATCCCGAAATAGTCCCGAAATGATCCCGACGGGATCCCGGACGGATCCCGAAAACCAACCAGAAATGATGCTGGTAGGTACCCCAAATGGTCCCGATATGACCCCGTCGGGATCCCGCACGGATCCCTAAAACTATCCAGAAATGATGCCGGAAAGGTCCCCAAATAACCCCCTAATAGTCCCGAAATTACGCCGACGGAATCCCGGACGGATCCGGAGACCATCCAGAAATGATGCCGGAGGAGACCCCAAATGATCCCGCTAAAGTCCCAAAATGACCCCGACAGGGTCCCGGACGGATCCCGTAAACCATCCAGAAATGATGCCGGAAGAGACCCCAAATGATCTCGCAAAAGTCCCAAAATGACCACGACAGGATCTCGGACGGATCTCGTAAACCATCCAGAAATGATGCCGGAAGAGACCCCAAATGATCCCGCAAAAGTCCCAAAATGACCCCGACAGGATCCCGAACGGATCCCGAAAACCATCCAGAAATGATGCCGGGAGAGACCCCAAATGATCCCGCAAAAGTCCCAAAATGACCCCGACAGGATCCCGGACGGATCCCGTAAACCATCCAGAAATGATGCCGGAAGAGAACCCAAATGATCCCGCAAAAGGCCCAAAATGACCCCGACAGGATCCCGGACAGATCCCGTAAACCATCCAGAAATGATGCCGGAAGAGACCCCAAATGATCCCGCAAAAGTCCCAAAATGACCCCGACAGGATCCCGGACGGATCCCGTAAACCATCCAGAAATGATGCCGGAAGAAACCCCAAATGATCCCGCAAAAGTCCCAAAATGACGCCGACGGGATCCCGGACGGATCCCGTAAACCATCCAGAAATGATGCCGGAGGAGACCCCAAATGATCCCGCAAAAGTCTCAAAATGACCCCGACAGGATCCCGGACGGATCCCGAAAACCATCCAGAAATGATGCTGGAAGAGACCCCAAATGATCCCGAAAAAGTCCCAAAATGACACCGACAGAATCCCGGACGGATCCCGTAAACCATCCAGAAATGATGCCGGAAGAAACCCCAAATGATCCCGCAAAAGTCCCAAAATGACGCCGACGGGATCCCGGACGGATCCCGTAAACCATCCAGAAATGATGCCGGAAGAGACCCCAAATGATCCCGCAAAAGTCCCAAAATGACCCCGACAGGATCCCGGACGGATCCCGTAAACCATCCAGAAATGATGCCGGAAGAAACCCCAAATGATCCCGCAAAAGTCCCAAAATGACGCCGACGGGATCCCGGACGGATCCCGTAAACCATCCAGAAATGATGCCGGAGGAGACCCCAAATGATCACGCTAAAGTCCCAAAATGACCCCGACAGGGTCCCGGACGGAGCCCGTAAACCATCCAGAAATGATGCCGGAAGAGACCCCAAATGATCCCGCAAAAGTCCCAATATGCCCCGACAGGATCCCGGACGGATCCCGTAAACCATCCAGAAATGATGCCGGAAGAGACCCCAAATGATCCCACAAAAGTCCCAAAATGACCCCGACAGGATCCCTGACGGATCCCGTAAACCATCCAGAAATGATGCCGGAGGAGACCCCAAATGATCCCGCAAAAGTCCCAAAATGACCCCGACAGGATCCCGGACGGATCCCGTAAACCATCCAGAAATGATGCCGGAAGAGACCCCAAATGATCCCGCAAAAGTCCCAAAATGACGCCGACGGGATCCCGGACGGATCGCGTAAACCATCCAGAAATGATGCCGGAAGAGACCCCAAATGATCCCGCAAAAGTCCCAAAATGACGCCGACGGGATCCCGGACGGATCCCTAAAACCATCCAGGAATGATTACGGAAAGGACCCAAACTGACACCGAAAAAGTACCGCAATGATCCCGGAAACCATAAAGAATTTATCTCTCGAAGGTACGCAAATGATCCCGAAAGTACCCCGACGGGATCCCGGACGGATCCCGAAAACCATCCAGAAATGATGCCGGAAGGGTCCCAAATGATCGCGAAATAGTCCCGAAATGATTCCGGAATAGTCCCGAAAATGTCCCAAAATAACCCCGACGGGATCCCGGACGGATCCCGAAAACTATACAGAAATGATCCCGGAAGGGTCCCAAAATGATCCCGAAATAGTCCCGAAAAAGTCCCGAAATTACCCCGGCGTAATCCCGGACCGATCCCGAAAACCATCCAGAAATGATCCCGGAGGGTCTCGATATGACCCTTACGGGATTACAAATAAGGTGAAGCTAATTATAAAACCATGTTAATAAGGCAGCAGGCGCATTGGAGCGAATAAAAAGTTACATAGAAACATACAGGTAAAGCTAATAAAAGCGTGCTAATAAAAACAATTGATGGAGGGCGGATGGCGGGAGTAGAGGAGAGGACCACTGATCGTTCCTCCAAAATTGTCTAGATCTCGTTCTGTATGTACCAGATACCAAAAACTATTGATTTAGGAGAAAATTTATTTTGAGTTATAACAATTTATAGATTTTACACCAGAGGGAGAGATAAAGGGGGGGGGGGGGGGGGGGGTGGGCGGGCGGAGGGTGTCACTGCTTACTTTGTAAGCCCTCGACTTATTTGACCCCTTGAGTCTGTGATATTGGTGAAGGCCAGTATACGTAAAGTTATAATGTGTAAAAATTATTGAAAAATAATTTCTCGAAGGGGTCGTGGGACCCCACCCCTCTTTCCATGTTCGAAAAAAATTTCGCTAGTAGACTACTGTCTGTGTCCCAAATTTCATCAAAATCCGTGTAGCCATTCTGGCGTGATTCAGTCGCAAGGACGAAAAAATATAATAATTAAATTATAACTGTTCCTAGGGGGCGGGGACCACGCCCCTTTTCAAAAATATATAGTTAGTAGATCCTTCTAGACTATTGGCTATATGTGCGCAAAATTTCATCCAAATCGGTCCAGCCGTTCTTGCGTGATTGAGTCACAAAGACAAACGTCTGGACAAACATCCAACATCCAAACATCCAAACATCCAAACATCTTCACATCCAAACTTTGCCATTTATAATATATATATAGATATTAGATTAGATATTAGATTAGCGGTACCCGACAGATGCTGTTCTGGGTCACACTAGTCCACATTTTACTCGATATCTCGAAAACGCCTTCACATATACAACTACCACTCCCTTTTAAACCCCTCTTTAATACCTTTAATTAGATACCCATATCGTACGAACACATTATAGAGTCACCCCTGGTTCACCATTATGGCGATATTTCGAAAGGGCCTCCACCTATAGAACTAAGGCCCGATCCCTTTTAAAATACTCATTAACACCTTTCATTTGATACCCATATCGTACAAACACATTCTAGATTCACCCCTGGTCTACCTTTATGGCGATACCTCGAAAAGGCGTCCACCTATAGAACAAGGGCCCACTCCCTTTTAAAATATTCATTAACACCTTTCATTTGATTCCCATATCGTACAAACTCATTCTAGAGTCACCCCTTTTCCACCTTTATGGCGATATCTCAAAAAGGCGTCCACCTAAAGAACTAGGGCCCACTGCCTTTTAAAATACTCATTAACACCTTTCATTTAAACCCCATATCGTGCAAACACATTCTAGAGAAAAGATGTCACCCTATAGAACTAAGGCCCACTCCCTGTTAAAATACTCTTTAATACTTTTCCTTTGATACCCATGTCATACAAACACATTCCAGGGTTACGCTAGGTTCATTTTCCTACATGGTGATTTTCCCTTATTTGACAAAGCATGAAGGAATATCGTTCCAAAAAATTTCAGCCTTGGTCTACAATTTGGTCGATATTTCCCAAACGTATGTGATATGTAATTAAAAACCACTTATAAACCATCTACGAAACCCTACGAAACCAACGCAGATAAGCTCTCAGCTGAGTATGTAATGTTCGGTTACACCCGAACTTAGCCTTCCTTATGTGTTTTATTTACATATATTTTATAGCTTATTCACTTTTTTCCACCAAGAGGCGACAAACGCGACGATTTCACAGAAAGTTAAAATTTACAGTTACCTGAAGCAAAATACGATAGTAAGTGGCCGAAATTTGCACATTGTTGTATGAAATTACAAAGCATGTCACTTTTGCACACTTCTTGCGTAAAACTATGTACTTTTCGGGTGTAAATCAAAATATTACACGTTTTTTATAGTCAGCTGAGCAGAGCTCACAGGGTATCTTAATTTTGTTCGCATACCGGTACCCTGTAACGGCATAAACTAATCGAGATAGATATAGAATATCAAAATGATCTGGGCAAAAAAGAAATTCATTTAACCCTTAATTAGTCGCATGGGGTCAAGACCATTTCAAATTAAAAAAACAATGTGATGTAATGCTTGCAGAGCGCTCGCTCTCTTTCTAGCTTCCTAACTCTTTGTTGTTAGTACAAATTAGTATAGATCAAACCATCGACGCGTGTACACCTGTCGCTACTGTTTTATGCTCTGACCCCACGCGACTAGTTACGTAACATTTTCGTTCGGAGGTGAGTTGTTGTGTTTCGGGTTTTTCTTAGTAAATATATTTGTTTTTGTCTGTAGCTATGTTTAGTTAGAATGCGTATTCTATTTTCGTTATTATTTCGATAGATTTTCCCTGATTTTCTTTAAATTTGCTATTTTGAAAAGGATAAAGAAAGGCAAATACTGCAATGGCTGGATGAGTTGTCGGATATTGAGGAAGATGTTGGTGGTTCTTCGTCCGAAAGCGAGTTTGCAAATTTCGCTATTGAAGAAAGTTCTCATGATTCGGAAAGCGAAATTTCAGACACCGAAGACAGCGAAAATACTGAATTATCTTTTGGTAACTATTATTTATCCAGGCATAATCCAAAAAATGCATCAAAAGTGAAATGGTATAAAGCACCGCCATCAAGTGCAGTTAGGACGCGAGCCCACAACATAATTCTTCATTTACCGGGAGTTAAACAGCATGCAAAAAATGCTAAATCTCCCCTAGAATGCTTCCGACTCTTTTTTGACAATGAAGTTATTGAACTTCTGGTCGTAAACACTAATTTATATATCTCGAAATTAAAAGATAAGTTCAAACGAGATCGTGATGCGCTTCCAACTGATACTTTGGAAATAAACGCATTTTTGGGTTTATTGATTATGGCTGGAGTCCTAAGAGCTTCTCACTTGAATTTTTTAGATTTGTGGGCACAAGATGGATCTGGCATAGAAATGTTTCGGCTTACGATGTCTCATAGACGTTTTTTGTTTTTATTACGCTGTTTGCGCTTTGATAATACCTCAGATCGAGAAGAAAGACAAAAAATTGGCAATTTAGCAGCTATAAGAAATCTGTGTATAATTTTAGAAAACAAGTTTTTAACAGCTTATTCCGCCAGTGAGAATTTGACTATAAATGAGCAATTGATTGGTTTTCGAGGTCGTTTTAAAGGTAAAGTTTACATGCCTAATAAACCTAATAAGTATGGCATAAAAGTGCAAGCCATGGTTGATTCGAAAACATATTATTTGTACAAGTTTGAAGTATACTCGGGTAAGCAGCCAGATGGAGAGTATCAGGTGTCTAATTCTCCAGATGAGATAGTGAAACGCCTAGTTCAGCCAGTGAAAGGCAGTGGTCGCAATATAACGACTGACAATTGGTATACTAGCATTAAACTGGCTAAGGTGTTGCTAACTCTAGAATATAAATTGACCCTTGTTGGTACACTGAATAAACGAAAGCCTGATATCCCTTGTGAATTCCTACCAAGCAAAAACAGAGAACAATTTAGCTCACTATTTGGATTTCATAATCAAATTACGATGGTATCTTATGTTCCTAAGCCAAAGAAAGCCGTAGTTCTCCTTTCAACAATGCATAATGATAATGCCATTGATGAAGCAACAGCCAGCGCTCAGAAACCAGAAATAGTTATATATTATAATGGTACCAAAGGTGGTGTTGATTGTAATGACCAACTTTGTGCCACTTACAACGTTGGGAGGAGAACGAGAAGGTGGCCGATGGCTGTATTTTTTCATCTGATAAACATATCTGGCATTAACGCATTTGTTGTACATAAAGCAAATACTGATAAGAGCGACACACACATAAGGCGCATTTTTTTGAAAAAATTAGCTACAACACTTGTCGAGGACCACCAGAAAAGACGAGTTCGCCAATCTGCTATTCCCAGGTCAATAAAAAAATGTCTTTCTGAAGTACATAATGTGCACGAGCCGCCGCAACAATCAACAGCTAAACGCGGACGCTGTTCATCATGCCCCAGAAAGGATGACAAGAAAGTGGCATCCATATGCCACAATTGTGGAAAATTTATTTTCCAAAGATGCTCTAAGCCATTATGCACAGAGTGCATTAAGCAAGACGTGACTGATAGCTCAGATTAACTTTTTATATTTTTTTAACTCTGTTATGGCAAAAATGAAATGTTTTAAGATGAATTTGAAATTAATTATTTTTTAATTTAAGTTAAAAGTGAAAGTTATCTTTTAGTTTTTTGAAATACTTAATAATAAAGTATGTTTATGTTTATGAAAATTCTAAATCGTTTTATTTAGTTTTTATAATTATTTTTCTAAGTTTTGTTTGGGGTCACCAGAGACCCCACGCGACTATTTGTGTGATTTTCTTCATGCGACTAATTAAGGGTTAACCATGTCCGTCCGTCCGTCCGTAAACACGATAACTTGAGTAAATTTTTAGTATCTTGATGAAATTTGGTATGTACGTTCCTGGGCAGTCATCTCAGATCGCTATTTAAAAAGAACGAAATCGGACTATAACCCCGCCCACTTTTTCGATATAGTAAATTTCGAAAAACTGAATACCTAAGACGGATAAAGCGATAAAACTTGGTGGGTGGGTTGACCTTATGACGCAAAATAGAAAATTAGAAAAATTTTGGACAATGGACGTGGCACCGCTCACTTTTAAAAGAAGGTAATTTAAAAGTTTTGCAAGCTGTAATTTGGCAGTCGTTGAAGATATCATGATGAAATTTGGCAAGAACGTTACTCCTATTACCATATGTGTGCTAAATAAAAATTAGCAAAATCGGATAACGAACACGCCCACTTAAAAAAAAAAATATTTTAAAAGTAAAATTTTAACAAAAAATTTTATATCTTTACAGTATGTAAGTAAATTATGTCAACATTCAACTCCCGCAATGATATGGTGCAACAAAATACAAAAATAAAAGAAAATTTCAAAATGGGCGTGGCTTCGCCCTTTTTCATTTCATTTGTCTATAATACTTTTAATGCCATAAGTCGAACAAAAATTTACCAATCCTTGTGAAATTTTGTAGGGCATAGATTCTATGACGATAACAGTTTTCTGTGAAAATGGGCGAAATCAGTTGAAGCCACGCCCATTTTTTATATACAGTCGACCGTCTGTCCTTCCGCTCGGCCGTTAACACGATAACTTGAGCAAAAATCGATATATCTTTACTAAACTCTGTTCACGCACTTATCTGAACTCACGCCCACTTTTTCGATATCGAAAATTTCGAAAAATGAAAAAAATGCCACAATTACATACCAAATACGAAAAAGGGATGAAATATGGTGATTTGATTGGTTTTTTGACGCAAAATATAACTTAAGAGAAAACTTTGTAAAATGGGTGCGATATCTACCATATTAAGTAGAAGAAAATGAAAAAGTTCTGCAGGGCGAAATCCAAAGCCATTGGAATTATGACAGTAATACTGTTCGTGGTATTACATATATAAATAAATTAGCGGTATCCGACAGATGATGTTCTGGGTCACCCTGGTCCGATATCTCGAAAACGCCTTCACATATACAAATAAGGTTCACTCCCTTTCAAAACCCTCATTGATACCTTTAATTTGATACCCATATCGTACAAACGTATTCTACTCACCCCTGGTCCACCTTTATGGCGATATCTCGAAAAGGCGTCCACCTATAGAACTAAGGCCACTCCCTTTTAAAATACTCATTAACACCTTCATTTGATACCCATATCGTACAAACCATTCTAGAGTCACCCCTGGTGCACCTTTATGGCGATATCTCGAAAAGGGGTCCACTACAGAAATAAGGCCCACTCCTTTTTAAAATACTCATTAACACCTTTCATTTGATACCCATATCGTACAAACACATTCTAGAGTCACCCCTGGTCCACCTTTATGGCGATTTCTCGAAAAGGCGTCCACCAGTAGAACTATGGTCCACTCACTCCCTTTTAAAATACTCCTTATTACCTTCCATTTGATACCACTGTCATACAAACACATTCCAGGGTTACCTTAGGTTCATTTTCCTACATGGTGATTTTCTCTTATTTTGTCTCCAAAGCTCTCAGCTGAGTATTTAATGTTCGGTTACACCCGAACTTAGCCTTCCTTACTTGTTTTATAGTAATATCATCCATTTTTTTTTATTTTCAACATGAATGCGTACTAAAAATTGGCATTTTTACACCAAAAAATTATTTCAACAGGAATTTACCCCCATTTTAATCTTAATTTCATACACAAGTTTTAGAGTGTAAATTTGAAATTGCTTCTATTGATACTGTGACCAAAGAAAAACAAATCTTAACCCCTTTTGCCCTCACTAGGGTAGGCACCTTTTCGTTGGTGTGAGGGCTTAGCCGATCTCCATAGCGCCCGACTATGAGGCGGAGCTGTTTAGGACTGGCATCTACGCCGTTTCGCCTCATAGGAGGGTGGCGAGATGTCGGTGACCAAGAACTGCCAACCCCCTAATCCAGGGTGTTATGCGGACCGTGCCTATTGGAAGATTTGCAACCAGGGGATAAATTCGGCTGTATTCGTACGGAGCCTTCCCGATACCGGGCCACCTCGAGAAGTATTGATGGCCTTACCACAGTAAGGGGCGCTGCCGTGGCTAACGGTTCTTTCCCCGTATATAATACTGGACCGCTCAGCCCACCTTGTCGGGCAGGTGGTCGTACGACCAAGATGAACGACTCATTACCAAATTGTAATAAGGAGGATGATAAGAGGAGGACTGAGTCGCAAGCCAAGGAAGACAAATACGCATTAAGCGATGCGTCGGACTCGGGGAGCGGGAGTAGTGCTGATTCAATGAGCTCCGTGTTGAAAATGCACACAAATGAAAACGGAGTAAAAGAGTGGTGAAGGGTACGGAGCAGAGGAAGTAAAAGAGCTCTCTCGTAGTACTGTTCAGCACTAAGAATTGTCCAACGCATGGGAGCAGTGGTCGACCCAACAGAAGTGCAGATCGAGCGCTTGGAATGGGCCCATGAGGCGGTAGAAGTAGGTCGAAGGCAGTTCAAAAGTTGCTGCGAGAAACCCTCGGTTCTGCAACCAGTACGAGAAGGAAGAAGCGTTGAATGTCGGAATGAAGAGATAACGTTCGGCGGGTGGCGACAAGCCTGCTTTCAAGAGGCAGAAAGGACCCAGTCCCAGATCCGCGAGGCAGGGCACTCGCATATAAAAGACAAGTAGGCCCAAAGATGTAAGACAGATGGGCCCCAATAGCGAGGTAGCAACTACCTCGAAAGCTGCGAGTCAGAGGGAGTTCCATATACGGAAGTAGGAGATAAGCCAAAGGGAGATAACGTTAAGACTCCGAATTTCTCTGAGATGCTAAAGGGAGTTAAAGCTAAGAGTCCCGCTTTCTCGGAGGTGCCAAATGGAGTTAACATTAAGACTCCGGCTTTTCCCGAGAAGATGAATGATGTGGCAAAGCAGTCACTGACTGTGGCGCTGCTTGATCGTAGCAGTCCTTTTGGAGATATGACTACAGAAAGGTGGAGATCAGTAGAAAGGGAGCTTATTAGCTTAATGCTTAACATAATGCGGGAACAACCAAGTAAGCCCCTTCCAACCTTTGATTCGGGGGGATGGTATAATGGTGTGAAAATGATAGCGTGCGACAACATCGAGAGCTTGCGGTGGCTGGAGGAAGTGGGTCCAAACCTCCACACGAACGCGCGGTTGGAGGTGGTGGATAAAGCGCAAATCCCCACAGTACCAAAAGTTAAGGTATGGATACCATGCGTGATGAAGTCGGAGGATACACTGCGACTTCTGCAGAATCAGAATCCGAACATACCGACACAGGATTGGAAGGTACTTTCTGTATCTAAGCCTACGGAGGAAGACCAGTTCTACATCTTCCAAATAAACAAGCAGCCGGAGGATATATTGTACACGCAGCTTGGAAAAATGTCCTTTGGTACAGGCAAAATTTATATGCGACTCAGGAAAAGAAGTCCCGAGGATAAAAATCCTAACACGCTGGGAAGTGGACGAAGTCGAAAGGACCTCAAAAGCCTAAGGGAAAAAAGATAGGTGGATGTAGCCGACGTTACCACGAAGGTGTTAGAAGAGGACCAACAGCCAGATGGTGCTGTGAGTCGCACAGAAGAGCACCCGGCACAACAGTTACAAGAGGCTGAAAGGGGCTTCGAACATTCTTAACCAAAAGGGCAAGGGGAGGACAGCCCAATGGTGCTGCGAGTCCTACAGATAAACCTCCAACACAGTAAAGTGGCGTCGAGCTAACTCCTTTTATCCCTTGAGGCGGGTTCGTTTGACGTGGCGCTGATCCAGGAGCCGTGCTCTCATCAGGATGAAAGGTTTCTGGACTTAGCGCGCGCGGATTTGGCTTTACTATGCGCAAACGGAAGGACGGGTGCGATCTGTAGTAATGGTAAGGAAACAGCTGCCTTCATATATGCTGCCTAATTACACTACTGAGGACCTCGTAGTTGTGGCCGTTGAGCAAAGGAATAAGCAGGCATTTACCCTGGCATCCTGCTACATGGCCCATGCTACGAGGTTCCACCGATGGAGTGCAAGAGGCTAGTACGGGACGAAGGGCGCAACGGGCGGTTGGTCATAGGCGCGGATGCAAATGCGCACCACAATTCGTGGGGAGGAGCAGATACGAACGAGAGAGGCGAATCTCTATTTTGTTACATCCTGCAAACCAATTTGCAGATAGCCAACAGGGGAAATGTCCCTACATACATTGGTCCAACATCCAGCAATGTTTTGGATATTACACTAAGCTCCGAACGTGATATATGAAGGTATGATTGGATGGTACTTGATAGGCCATCCTTCTCCGACCATGCGTATATGAGCTTCAGCATCTCCCTAAAGAGGGTAGAGAAGGGAGGAACCTTTAGAAACCCTAGGTCAACAAACTGGACTAAATTCCAGAAACAGGTGGAAACGAAACTGGGACAACTCCAAAGAGGTTGCCAATGTGGAAGAACTGGAGGAATCCAATGAATTCCTAACAAGGACGCTTATGACTGTGTATAACAAAGCTTGCCCTCTAAAAAATTCAGAGGAAAGGCAAAGCCGCCATGGTGGAGCAATGAGCTGTGTCTTCTAAGAAGACAGGTAAAAGAAATGTTTAAGCTAGCAAAGACCGGGGAAAGCGAAGCGTGTCGGGACGAGTAGGGATCTACTGAGGATCTACAAGCGTGAAATTTCCAGGGCGAAGAGAATCTCATGGAAAAGTTTCTGTACGGACATAGAGTGCTCCAGCGAAACAGCACGGTTGAGAAAACTCCTAGCAAGGGGAAACATAGCCCAGGGACTAATAAAGAAAGATAACGGGGAATGGTCACGTAATAGTGAGGAATCCCTTGAGGTGCTTCTCGATACACATTTCCCATCGGGAGATGGTTTATAAGAGCCAGAAGACAGCACTCACACTTCGATCACGGAGCGGGTAGTGCCGGGCTTGGTGACCGATACAAAGATCGAATGGGCAGTGAAGACGTTTTCTAAGTTTAAATCGCCGGGCCCAGATGGTATATTGCCGGCCATGCTACAAGTCTCAAGTAGAGCGGTCGTGGAATGGCTTAAAATAATATACGATGGGTGCATAAGACTGAATCATATACCGCACTCTTGGAGAACTGCTCGTCTAGCTTTGCTACCAAAGGCGGGGAAGATCGGTCACGTGTATCCCAAAGGCTATAGACCCATTAGCTTAACATCATTTCTGCTCAAAACCTTTGAGAGGCTGATAGATGTGTACATAAAGTCCAACGTGGATGAAAAGCTGCTCTCCACAACACACTATGCGTACACTAAAGGCAAGTCGGTAGACACCGCATTGCACAGGGTGGTAATAAGCAAAGAGAAAGCCATGGAATATAAGGAATTGCAGGAAGATTATATCAAAATGGGACAGGGGAACGCGTAGGGAGGGGTGCTATCACCTCTGCTGTGGACACTGGTCATCAGCCAACTGCTGAGGCGATTCAATAAGGGACCCGTAAAACTTGCGGCTTTCGCGGATGATGTTGCAATTGTCATAAGTGGAAAGTGCCTTCCAACGATTAGCTCTTTGATGGATTGGGCGCTTCGGGATATTCATACCTGGGTATCAAATGTAGGGTTGAAAGTCAGCGCAGATAAGACGGATATGGTCTTGTTTACAAAGAGGTACAAGGTCCCAACTTGGATCAGGTTAAGTTCGGAGGGGTGACTCTACAGGAGAAACCTTGCACAAAATATCTAGGAATCATCCTAGACAGTAAGCTGTCATGGAAGCTCAACGTGGAGGGGTGGGTTAAGAAGGCTTCAACTGCACCTTATGCATGTAAAAGAATGCTGGGGTGTACGTGGGGCTTATCGCCCTCTCTTTCTCATTGGGTTTTTACAGCGATTGTAAGCCCTATTCTATACTATGGAGTTCTTGTTTGCAGACTATCAATGCTTAGAATTACGGGAGCCCTGAAAACAACCCCGACAGCTGCACTGTATGCCATTCTGCACATTCCACCTGTAGAGCTGGTAGCAAAGAACATAGCGTTAACAGGTGGAATCAGGCTCGGTGCCTCGGGGAAGCTTGAGCGCCGACAATACGGCAATAGTAGTATAGCGTCATCAATCACAAGTCGAACAGACTACCTGATTCCCTATCTGCGCTTCGAGGGCGAGTAGTATAGCGTCATCAATCACAAGTCGAACAGACTACCTGATTCCCTATCTGCGCTTCGAGGGCGATCTTAAGGTCACAATAGAGGTGGACGGTTGGCGCAAGGGTGCTCAAATGGCAGACGAGGCGATACATGTGTACACAGATGGTTCCACTGTAGTGGAAGGGGTAGGGTCTGCGGTATACTATGCTGATACGGAAATAAACAGATCCAACAGGCTGCCGGATTATGTAGCGTTTTCCAAGCGGAAATAATAGCCGTAACCAAAGCAGTAGAAACTGGAAGAAAATAGCCCAAGCTGCAATCGTGTTAACTTTTATATTGACAGTCAAGCAGCAATTAAGGCAATAATCTCGCATAGCACAGCATCTAAATGAGTGTTAGAGTGTAATCAGTCCCTGGAGAGAATCGGGACAGGGAGAAGCATACATCTTTATTGGGTCTCAGGACATATGGGAATAGATGGGAATGAAAAAGCGGATGAACTATCTAAAAAGGGCGCATCCCTTGAAGCTTGCTCCGTAGACGTCCCAATTAGACTGGGCGAAATTAAGCGAAGGCGAGAGGTGCACATGATCGACCAAGCACGAAAGGCGTGGGTTCAAGCGCGGGGCTGTAAAGTGTCGAAGATTATGTGTAGGTCTTACAACCTTAGACTAACAAAGTTGCTTCTATAATTAAAAAGAGAGGACTGTAGACTCATGACAGGTATTCTGACTGGACACTACCTCCTGGCGTCACATGTCATTAAAATAGGATTGGTCAGTGATAGCAGATGTAGGAAGTGCGAGCTGGAGGAGGAAACGATCGAATACGTTCCGTGCTCGTGCCCTGCGCTTGCCAGGCTAAGACTCCAGCTATTAGGAGTGATACAGCTGGCAGATCTAGAAGAAGCTTCTAGTATTTGCCAAGAGGAAGCAGTTATTTTATAACATAGGTCCTGGTTTTTGACAGGGATTTTCAGTTGGTCGTTAAAACAAACTTCTGGTAACACTACGCACTTATTCAGTCTATGTGAGGTCCTCATGGACCGGCCAGTTCAACCTCACCTAACCCCTTTTGATTTATTAGCATTTTAAAATGTTACGGTCGCAACATCTCTTTGTTACGGTCGCGCCATGGTTAGTGTTTTTAGTATATTTTGGGCGATATCTCCACAACCGGTTGCTTTACACAAATGAAATGCTTCCCATCTTGATAGTCTGAGCAGCTCCTTTCGTGTGATTTCAATATTAGGGAAAAATATCTTAAGGTTATCATTCATTGCCTCCGAATTTAATTTGCGCAAAATCTAGTTCCCCTGTTCTTAAACATCTTCCCCTTTTTCTGTTAAGGTCGAGACATCATTTCTTTAAAAGTTTAGATATTTACTGTGAGCCGTACATACTTCCAAAGATCTTAAGATTTGTTTCGAATTTGTCAAATTGATCGCAGCTTCATTTGAAGTTTGTAAAAGAAAGGCAATTTCGTAAAAGTAGCCTTACGTAAACGTATGTAAACGTTTTTGGATCGTGCAAGACGCAATTTATTTATAGCTCAGAGGGGTCTGATTTGGTGGAAACTCCTAGGCGGGCGTGGTCGTTGGCCAATTTTTTTTTGAAGTTTTCATACAAATTACAAGATATTCAAATTTGTTTTTATTTCAGAAAAAACATGGAATAAGGGTACAATTGAGAAAGTCGAGTTGAGTCGAGTCGAGTTAGCAGTTAGCTCAGAATTGAAAATCTATTTATTTAACTCAGCAATTTAAGAGGGATTTTTCAAAGCAATGTCGATATTACATTCATATATATAACAAATAAAGGTGTCTAAGTTCGGGTGTAACCGAAAATTATATACTCAGCGTGAACTTTAATTTTACATTTCATGTTAGATAAATTACTTTTCTACATAACACGTGGCACCGCCCGTTTAAAAAAAATGTCTCCCCTTTTCCTCTTAGAATAAAAATCTTTTAAATAAAAGTGGGCGTGGTCTTTAATCGATCTCGTCCATTTTATCTAGAAATATTTCCTGCTATAGGGAAAATTTGTGTACCCAATTTTATAACGATCCGTTAATTTTTCTTCGAGTTATGGCTCCCGAAACATAGAAAATTGCTTAGTCATAAAAGGGGCGGTGCCACGCCCATTTTTCATAATTTGAAGTTTTTCCAATTTATTGTTATAAATCCACTTGTTAAATGAAATACCATTGATATGAAGCTATTTTTTGCAAAGATATAGCTTATTTTATTCGTTCATGACCCTTTTAAAAATCTTTTATATAAAAGTGGGCGTGGTCCTTAACCGATTTCGTAAATTTTTCTTCAAAGCATTACTTATAGTAAAGGCAAACTCTCTGCCCAATTTTGTTACGATAGGTTTCACGATTTTTGATTTATGATTAATATTTTTAAATAGATTTTATCATAAGTGGGCGGTGTCACGCCCACTTTCAAAATTTTTTTAAAATTTTTTATCAAAGCTGCATTAAAAAATGGAACAAATATAGTATATTCTAATGTGGCATATAGATTGGTCCAAATGAACCCTTCGGCTCCTCCACTAATTGCTCTACCAAAAATCCACAAGCCGGACACTCCAATGAGGCCCACCATTAATTTTAAATCGGCACCATGTTACAAACTGTCCAAATATTTAAAAACGATATAAAAAAGTTACTCTGGAGCTAAGGAACGAATATGCAATAGCTAACACAACAGAACTAATAGAGAAACTTGAGACCGTAGAACTAACAAAGAACAAATTGGTATGTTTTGACATAAAAGATTTATACCCATCAATACCACTATCGAAGACTTTGGACATAGTTAGCTCAACAATATTTCGTAATACAAAAAAGAAAGGGAAAAGTATGCAAATCACAAATATGCTAAGAACCACTTTACGTCAAAACTATTTTCAATTCAACAATAAAATATATAGACAAACAAACGGCCTTGGAATGGGGAGCCCCAAATCAGCCATTCTTATGGAAGTGTTCATGCAAAATCTGGAAGAAAAGTACATGCAAGAGCTGAAGTCTAAATTAGGCGTGTAATTTTATGCTAGATACGTAGATGATATAATATGCGTTTTAACTAGTAATAACGAAAAGCTTGTACTGGAGTACAACAACAACAGCACGGGAATATAAAATTCACAATGGAAACCGAAAAAGATGGAGGAATCAACTATCTAGACCTCACGATAAATATTGATAAAGTTGCCAAAAGATTTAACTACAACATATATAGAAAGCCAACGGCCGCCGACAATCACCCCCAACTGCATCCTGCAAAATGCACCAACTATATTGGAATCAGCCTTCTTATTATCGCATATAAGGTCCTTTCAAGTGTATTCTGCGAAAGATTGAAGCCCACCGTGAACCGGTTGATTGGACCTTATCAGTGCTGCTTCAGACCTGGTAAATCTACCATCGACCAGATTTTCATAATACGCCAAATCTTGGAAAAAACCCGCGAAAAGAGAATCGACACACATCACTTCTTTGTCAATTTTAAAGCCGCCTTCGGCAGCACGAAAAGGAGCTGCCTATATGCCGCTATGTCTGAATTTGGTTTCCCCGCAAAACTTATACGGCTGTGTAAAATGACGTTGAGCAACACCATCAGCTCAGTCAGAATTGGGAAGGACCTCTCCGAGCCGTTCGAGAAAATTATACTAGCTGCAGAACTTAACCGCACTGGAACAATATTCTATAAAAGCATGCAATTACTGGCATATGCTGATGATATTGATGTCATCGGCCTAAACACCCGCGCTGTTAGTTCTGCTTACTCCAAGCTGGAAGAAGAAGCGGTAAAGATGGGTTTGATGGTAAATGAGGACAAAACGAAGTACCTGTTGTCATCGAGCAAAGAGTCAGCGCATACGCGCCTTGCCAACCACGCTACTGTTGGCAGCCATAATTTGGAAATAGTAAAAGACTTCGTTTATTTGGGAACCATCATCAACACTAGCAACAACATCAGCACTGAAATCCAGCGAAGAATCAATCTTGCCAATAAATGCTGCTTTGGACTAGGTAGGCAATTGAAAAGTAAAGTCCTCTCTCGGCGAACGAAAATCATACTCTACAAGTCACTTATCGTACCCGTCCTGCTATATGGGGCAGAAGCATGGACCATGACAACAGCAGATGAAGCGGCTTTGGGAGTGTGTGAATGAAAGATGATGCTCCGGCCAAGAAAGTGTTTCTATCGGAACCCGCCTATGGAAGCAGAGGTAGAGGGCGGCCCCACTCCGTTGGAAGGACCAGGTGGAAGACGATTTAAACTCCCTTGGTGTGACCAATTGGCGTCGGTTGGCGGAGCGAAGGAGTGACTGCCGCGCGTTGTTGGACGGCCATAACCGTTCAGACGGTTAAGCGCCAATTAAGTAAGTAAGTAAGGACGACTATGACATATACTGGAAAAGCAACATACAAATTGGCAAACTTATTTAAAAAATACAACATTACAACCTTACCTGTGGATGCCAACATAGTTACATAGGACGGCAAATAAGAACGAGGTTCAGAGAGCACATTAGAGATTGCAACAAAAAAAAACACCGAATCCAAACATTATACCATAGTCTAACTTCGCGAATCACATGGTCGAAAATGAGTGTTCCCCAGCAAATATCAATAAAACAGTTAGGGTTCTATGAATACAGGCAAAAGGCCGACGTCTCAACGTACTCGAAAACGTGGAAATCTACAAACAGAAAACATTCGACGGTAGAATAATAAACGAACAGATAAACACAATTTCTGACACAATATTCGAGCCTTTAAAACTTGTTTACAAGAAACACAACAACAAATAAACACAAAACAATTAACGCACCAAAACAGCAAACCCACAAAGAAGGTCAAACGACTAAAATTACGGACTTTTACCGGCCTCAGTCAGCCACAAAAATCGATCAGTAAAACCCACCCTTGGTTCTGAATGAGCACACAGCACATACACATAACTAAATATACACAAGCATCAACAAACGACAACAACAGATCAGAACAAAAATCGACACTTATGATGGCAAAACGCCGAAACCGGTTTGTCTCGAAACCAAACTTGATAAGGGATGACGGAAAATCGTTCCAATATACATCATACTGTAATTTTATTTAAACCACGAGAATCAACACAAAGCCGCATCTGCCTATTTTTCTTTTTAACTAAGACAATAGCAGAAGCATACGGCGAGTTACTAGAACGTATAATACCCTGCGCCTCTAAATCCTTCATAGTACTCTGCACAGCTGTACGCTCAGCAAAAGAGAGCAGCCGAGGTGCACAATGAAATGGTACATCTAAAGTAAGATCATCTTATAATCAAATGGTTCTATATCCTTGTATCCATCTACCGAACTTTTCAGCTCTGGGAGATTACGAACTCCCATTAAAAGATGAGTATTAGATACTTGTTGGTTAATTCCATCCAAAATAAAATCTATTAACTCTCTTTCATTTATATTACCCTGCTTCGCCAGAGATTGCATTGAAAGGATATAAAAATGCAAAGTCTCCTGTCGCCTATCCTAGCGTCCTTCTCCTAATTTGAGATAAATGTCATATTGTGTTGTAGTGATAGCAAACTATACGAAAAGAGCTTTCTTCAATGCATCATAACTTAATGCTGTAGTTATTGACGGAAAGAGTTTAGCAGTTCCCGCCAACGATCAAAGAAGACTAATAAAATAAGTTTAAAACGATTCTCAGCATTAATCGTTCTAATGATTTCTTCAAAATCTTCCAGAAAATGTCTAATACTCTGAAGAGACATTTTTCCTTTCTTCTAGTCCACTTATATAAAGGAAGTACTTAAAAACTTGAAACTTCGTTTTATTTTCTACTTTTGTTGCATCGCAGGGTGATCTGAACTATGTGTAAGGTGTGATGCTTCTAACTCAATAAGTAGTTACTTAAAAATCGACCGCAAGATTCCACAATTCTAAATGGAATTTTCAATACCTCTAAATATCTAGAAAACTCTTTTATCCTAAATATTACAACATAATAAATGCCGCAGTTTCGTTCAAAGTTTCAGGTCTGGATTATTGGGACGTTCCTGAAAACTCGGACTCCAAAGGTCTCACGGTTTTGGAATTTTCGCGATCCGTGGACGTAATGTTGCATTGTCATAGGGTCCTGAATTATGTTCGTGGTTTCAAGAATCTCGCTCCACGGGAAATTACTCAAATAGCGGTCGCAAGATTCCACATTTTATAAATAGACTTTCTAAATATCTCTAAATATCTCATTCCCTTCCCATATAGAAAACTCTTGTATCCTTAATATTTTAAGGTTTGGGGGTTATCGGGAAGTTGCTGAAAGCTCGTAAGCACAATTTCCAAGTCCGGACGGCTGAATTTCCTCAATCCCTGGATCACCTAGCGGACATTTTTCCCCCCATGTTTCATTGTCTCGGGTTTTCTGGTATTTTCTTAGTTTCAATAATCTAGCACTAGGGGAAATCACTCGAATAGAGGTCGCAAGATTCCACATGTTGTAAATATCGCGTTCCCTGTCCCATATATATAAAAATAATAAATATAAGGCGCGATAACCTCCGAAGAGATCTAAGGCCGAGCTTCTCTTCCAATTTGCGTCGTGCTCCTCTTGATTTTCCCTACAAATTGGCCGGACGGGACCTACATGATTTTATGCCGACTCCGAACGGCATCTGCAAGGCAGATGAGTTTTCACTGAGAGCTTTTCATGGCAGAAATACACCCGGAGCGCTTGCCAAACACTGCCGAGGGGCGACCCCGCTTAGAAAAATTTTCTTCTAATTGAAAAACCTTATTTCTAAAATTTTTGATGTTGCTTTGCCCGGGGTTTGAACCCAGGGCATCCGGTGTGGTAGGCGGAGCACGCTACCATCACACCACGGTGGCCGCCATATATATAGAAAACTCCTTTATCCTAAATATTACAACCTTATTGAGCTTAAAGCTTCGTTCAGATTTTAAGGTCTGAGGGTTATGGAGAAAGTGCTGAAGGCTCGAAAGAAAAATTTCCAAGTCCGGGCGGTTGAACTTTCACGATCCCTGGATCACCTAGCGGAAATTTTCCCCCATGTTGCATTCTCATGGGTTCTGAGATAAGTTCTTAGTTTCAAGCATCTAGCACTACGGGAAATTACTCAAAAAGCGGGCGCACGATTCCACATGTTGTAAATAGACTTTCTAAGTATCTCTAAATATCTCGATCCCTGTTCCATCTAGTAAACTCTTTTTACATTACCAACCAATAGAGCTCAAAGCTATGTTCAAAGTTTCAGTTTACTTGGTTATCGGAAAGTTCATAAAAAACTGAAATGAAAATATTCTCTCTCAACATCGAAAACCAATTTCCAAACTGTGTTGCAATAGTACGAAAACAGAAACATACATTTTTTGGAAAGAAATACGAAAAACGGAATAACCATAGACTGAAGTCGACTTTATGCTAAGCAGCGCATTATTGATATTCATTTCGCCTTCACATATATTTAATTACATGCAAGCCGATTCATTTTGCAATATATACATAAAAGTATTTAAAAAAGTATTTTTAAGGTAGTAGCATTAGAGGAAGTAGTAGTAGAAAAACGTACTAATGCACGTTTCGTATACAATCGTGGGAAAACGAAACCCTTTTAAGACTTGTTGGCGGTGTTGCCGTGAGCCTAGAAAGAAATGTATCAGTTTACAAATAAAAGAAGGTACCAATCGCATAAACAACGACTAATTTTACCAGTTTTATTATAAACATAACTGTTTTCATTTATAAATTTCAAATTATGGAGGAAGTTTCAAATTTCTTCAGCTCACATACATATATCCTTAAATCCATACTGCAAAAATTGTTGGAGCATGTGTGTTTAATTTACGGCGGCCATTTTTCTAATTTTAAAACTTGCTTTGTTTATGATTTGAATCATAAAGGAACTTTTAAAATTACAACTGAAAATTCAGTTCGAGTTGTGAACCATAAAAGCTACATTACATATTTGTGGCCTTTAGTGCGAGCGAAGCCGCCGGTAAATGAAGGCTAGTTTATCCTAAAACGCTTAATAACTTGAACATAATAAGAGCGGTGGCAGCTCTATTTTCCACAAATACTCTCACTTTATCAATCTTAAGTGTGTGTTTGTATATTATTCTCTTCCTGTGTTCTTCGCCCCACATACCTGCACTTGATCGTCCCTCACCCAGCACTTGAAGGTACAAAGCGTGCCCGTATGAGCAATGGGCTCATACGAGCCGTTTTTGCCCATCGCTGCTTTAGTTAATAAAAGTGCGTGAAAGGTATATTACCAAAGCGGAAAAGAGTATTAAACACCACAACAGCTTGATTAGAGATTGTTGAAGTGTTTAAAAGGCTAAGAAGTGTTGGAAACTAGAAATCACCATTTTCTCTAGTCCGCGGTGGTTTAAATTTGCCTTTCATAATTTACAAAGGCTCGGGGATGCAAACAACGTTTAATACCTATTTTCCTTTGGTTTCGGTACGGATATAGCTGAAGAAATTTAATTTATTTTTTTCAATATTTGTTTGCTTTTTGTAGCGACGCTCGAAAGTAGCTTCGTGTGCAGATCTTGGGGCGTAGAGAAATTGTAGCTATATGAAATATCTTGTACGCGACCATGACGCGTAGCCTCGTGGGCACCTTGCCTAAAAGTTATGAAAAGAAAGCCAGCCGCTATACTTTTGCTCTGTTGCCACAAGATGGCCACAAGTATCAAGTCCCCAATTTATGTTCCTCATACATTTTCTTATATCCATCGGTAAATAAGATACCAATAAACGGGAAACTGTCATCTTAATTCTAACATGCCCAGGGTAACTTGCTCGCAGAATTGACGAACGCCTGAGATCAATCTTTCAAGTAAAATAACGTAATGTATTGTATATTATGAGAAACTAAAACTGTGATCTGACAAAATATGTTGAAAATCAATTCGGTTTGATGTTGGCATACATGTACATAGTACATTGTCGCAACACATACTTATTTCGGAAGTTGCTGGTATTAAGGATGCAGTGGATGAAATGCTTTCCAGTGCTACTACGGTTAGGACATTTAACATCTATTCTGATAGCCAAGCAGCTATCAAGGCCTTGAGTTCAACTATAGTGCGATTTAGGGTGGTCTGGTAGTGCCTGCCCTCACTTTTGATTGCATTGAAATATTTTATGATTAAGATTATCTGGCTCGCGATTCACTTGAATCTCCGGAGGATTAATCCAATTAATATATTCTATGTATGATAGTTTAAAAAAATTATTTAAAAAAACCTTTATGCTTTTAAAGATCAAAAAGTATTAGAAAAGATTTTTGAAATAACAAAAATCAGAAAAGAAAATGAAATAACATAAATAAATTTTAAAATAACAAAATTACAAAGTATAATATTACCCGTGTTTTTTTTTTTTTGCGCGTGAAAAAAAAGCCTATACTCGCTTAGGTAATGCTTACGAGACCCATCTAGCGGCAGTGGTTAAATAACTACAGCATATAGCTGAATCAGTTGCGATGAATTGTGGACACACATAGAATACATAGAATTAGTGTAGAGGGTGAAACAGAGACACATATTTCAGTTACATCTGAGTATAATGCGTATTGAAATTTAGTAGGACAAATTTTATGCGCAGCAATTTCAGAGGTGTATTTAAAGTTTGTCGCTTAGCAGGCCATATAAAGTTTATGCGTAAACGGATATACGCGTGTTAAAAAACACAGCTATTGTTAAGTTAAAATTATAAACAAGCCCTACACTACGCAACGATTCTCTAAGTAGTTATAGCTACGTCACCGTTATTTTATGTGGTAACAATGGTTCAATTATATGGTTGGCCCATGTCATCAGCTGATTTGATTTTTTTTATTTCACTGGTATAGGGATAGTCAAATGGAGATGGAGACCGCAAAATATAACCAAACATTGACAATTATTTATTGCCGTGGTGGTAAATGCATCTAATCTAGCGCATTGTTTTCCCATAACACAGAAGAATTGCAATGTTTTATGTTTTCTCTTGTTGCAGAGATGAGCCAAGCATATAGTTGAACCATGGTGGTAACACATCGGACCTTCATTCTGTCCAAGTGAGCTCCCCTACCGGGGCAGCTACCACCTTACCTAACCAAACCTAAAACAAGTAAGGACGGGACTGTGCTTCGCTGTGCCGAAGACTTCATACCTTTCTTGAATGGGGCTGAACAATAATCTTATCCCATTCGTAATCTCCAAATAATGCGCTGTATAAGATAAGAAATATATAGTGAACAGATGTACATACCTAAACGATTTTAAGATAAATATAAAAAAATGGCAAAAACCTTCTTATCTGAACGATCGGTTGTATGGGATATATATTATATATAGCTCCGATCGAAATGATTTTTACAGGAAATCTTCTATGGTATATTAGAATATATATCACCAAGTTTCACGTTTTTATATTGGAAACTAAGGAAGAAATGGGCAAAAAATTTTCTATCTAAACGATCGGTTGAATGGGATAGGTATATACTATATACATATAGCTCCGATCAAAGTGATTTTTTTTTCAGAAAATCTTCTATGATATATTAGAATAAATATCACCAAGTTTAACGTTTTTATATTGGAAATTAAGGGAGAAATGGCTAAAAATCTTTCTATCTGAACAATCGGCTGTATGGGATATATATTATATATAGCTCCGATCGAAACGATTTTTTCGTGATATCTTCTATGATATATTAGAATAAATATCACCAAGTTTAACGTTTTTATATTGGAATTTAAGGGAGAAATTGCCAAAAATCTTTCTATCTGAACGTTGTCTATCTGAACGGTTGTATGGGATATATACTATTTATAGCTCCGATCAAAGTGATTTTTTCAGAAAATCTTCTACGATATATTGAAATATATATCACCAAGTTTCACGTTTATACTTTCTAAATTAAGGGATAAATGGCCAAAAATCTTTCTATCTGAACGATCAGTTGTATGGGATATAACTATATATAGCTCCGATCAAAAAGATTTTTTCAGGATATTTTCTATGATATATTAGAATATATATCACCGAGTTTCACGTTTATACTTTCTAAATTGCGGCAGGAATGACAAAAATCGTCTTATCTGAACGATCGGTTGTATGGGAGATATTTGTCTAACATAATACAAAAATACATCCTTGTGCCAAATTTCATTGAGATATCTCAAAATTTGAAGGACTAGTTTGCGTTCAAACAGACAGACGGACGGACGGTATACTTAATGGTGAGTCTATCTTCTATATTTCTCAACGTTACAAATATCGGACCAAAGTTAATATACTATTTCATGTTCATGAAAGGTATAAAAAGCAATACATTTTTAATAAGTTGACCTGTAAGCAATTTTTAAATTGACATCTTACTCAGTTTTAATTTTGTTTATTTAATATAGAATTTTAAAAAATATTTGTATATTTTTTGGTTTGCTATGAAATGTAAACCAAATTTTATTCAACAAATTTATAATACCTTTTTTACTTTAAAAACAAGTAAGGAAGGCTTAGTTCGGGTGTAACCGAACATTACATACTCAGTTGAGAGCTATGGAGACAAAATAAGGGAAAATCACCATGTAGGAAAATGAACCTAGGGTAACCCTGGAATGTGTTGTTTGTACGATATGGGTATGAAATGAAGTGTTAATGAATATTTTAAAAGGGCGTGGGCCTTCGTTCTATAGGTGGACGCCTTTTCGAGATATCGCCATAAAGGTGGACCAGGGGTGACTCTAGAATTTGTTTGTACGATATGGGTATGAAAAGAAAGGTGTTAATGAGTTTTTTAAAAAGGCGTTGGCCTCAGTTCTATAGGTGGACGCCTTTTCGAGATATCGCCATAAAGGTTGACTAGGGGTGACTCTCGAATTTGTTTGTACGACACGGGTATCAAATGAAAGGTGTTAATGATTATTTTAAAAGGGAGTGGGCCTTAGCTCTATAGGTGGACGCCTTTTCGGGATATCGTTATAAAGGTGGACCAGGGGTGACTCTAGAATGCGTTTGTACGATATGGGTATCAAATGAAAGGTGTTAATGAGTATTTTAAAAGGGAGTGGGCCTTAGTTCTATAAGCGGACGGCTTTTCGAGATATCGCCATAAAGGTGGACCAGGGGTGACTCTAGAATTTGTTTGTACTGTAACGAATTTACTTGCAAATCCTCTTATTTGCAATCCTCCGCTAAGTTCGAATCACTAAACTGTTGAATAAATAACTCCAATATTGAATAATGGAAAAATGGCCTTTATTAAAATACTTCACAATAACACTCAAACTGTGCAACGAATAGCTTAATAACCAAACTGATAGCTCAAATGAAACTCCACTATTCAAAATAATACTGCTATTGCTCGCTAGATATCGTCTTAGTCGTAACTGCTTGACAACTCAAATCAAACTCTACTATTGGCCGCCAGATCGCGTGCTTAATCAAACTGACTGATTGATAGTTCATCTCAAACTGAATTACTTCTTACTCGCCTGCCCCGCTTTTATAGTTTACGCTGCATACTTCTAGGCTCTTCGATTTCCAGAACTTACTAGTTAGTTTCGGCTACAAAATCGCCAGCCACAACTACGTACACAAATTATTGCTCTCTCTTGACTCAACTCAGATAAGATATATGCATGTGTTTGTGCATTGCCGCTCCGCTGCTCGTTTACGTACATATGTGTAGACGCAATTATTTATTCGTTTATGTAGATACATAATGATTGAATTATTGATGTAAATGTTTGTAGTTTACAGTCTCTCGCGCATACATAGGCGTATAAGTAAATGCATCTGTGTGTGACATCTTTCGGCTGCCTTATATATGTGTATACATGATTTAATTATTGACGTAAATACTGCCTTAGCATCGCCTTAGTGATGGTATAACTTAGCGATGCTAATATCCGTGACAGTACGATATGGGTATCAAATGAAAGGTGTTAATGAGTATTTTAAAAGGGAGTGGGCCTTAGTTCTATAGGTGGACGCCTTTTCGAGATATCGCCATAAAGGTGGACCAGGGGTCACACTAGAATTTGTTTGTACGATATGGGTATAAAATGAAAGGTGTTAATGAGTATTTTAAAAGGGAGTGGACCTTATTTCTATAGGTGGACGCATTTTCGGGATATCGCCATAAAGGTGGACCAGGGTGACTCTAGAATTTGTTTGTACGACATGGGTATCAAATGAAAGGTGTTAATGAGTATTTTAAAAGGGAGTGGGCCTTAGTTCTATAGGTGGACGCCTTTTCGAGATATCGCCATAAAGGTGGACCAGGGGTCACACTAGAATTTGTTTGTACGATATGGGTATCAAATGAAAGGTGTTAATGAGTATTTTAAAAGGGAGTGGGCCTTAGTTCTATGGGTGGACGGACGGCTTTTCGAAATATCGATATAAAGGTGGACCAGGGGTGACTCTAGAATTTGTTTGTACGACATGGGTATCAAATGAAAGGTGTTAATGAGTATTTTAAAAGGGAGTGGGCCTTAGCTCTATAGGTGGACGCCTTTTCGGGATATCGTTATAAAGGTGGACCAGGGGTGACTCTATAATGCGTTTGTACAATATGGGTGTCGAACGAAAGATGTTAATGAGTGTTTAAAAAGGGAGTGGGCCTTAGTTCTATGGGTGGACGCCTTTTCGAGATATTGCCATTAAAGTGGACCAGGGGTGACTCTAGAATTTGTTTGTACGATATGGGTATCAAATGAAAGCTGTTAATGAGTATTTTAAAAGGGAGTGGGCCTTAGTTCTATGGGTGGACGCCTTTTCGAGATATCGCCTTAAAGGTGGACCAGGGGTGACTCTAGAATTTTTTTGTATGATATGGGTATCAAATGAAAAGTGTTAATGAGTATTTTAAAAGGGAGTGGGCCTTAGTTTTATAGGTGGACGCCTTTTCGAGATATCGCCATAAAGGTGGACCAGGGATGACTCTAGAATGCGTTTATAAAATATGGGTATCAAACGAAAGGTGTTAATGAGTATTTTAAAAGGGAGTGGGCCTTAGTTCTATGGGTGGACGGACGGCTTTTCGAAATATCGATATAAAGGTGGACCAGGGGTGACTCTAGAATTTGTTTGTACGATATGGGTATCAAACGAAAGGTGATAATGAGTACTTTAAAAGGGAGTGGGCCTTAGTTCTACAGGTGGACGCCTTTTCGATATATCGCCATAAAGGTGGACCAGGGGTGACTCTATAATGTGTTTGTACAACATGGGTGTCAAATTAAAGGTATTAATAAGAATTTTAAAAAGGAGTTGTGGTAGTTGTATATGTGAAGGCGTTTTCGAGATTTCGACCAAAATGTGGACCAGGGTGACCCAGAACATCATCTGTCGGGTACCGCTAATTTATTTATATATGTAATACCACGAACAGTATTCCTGCCATGATTCCAAGGGCTTTCGATTTCGCCCTGCAGAACTTTTTCATTTTCTTCTACTTAATATGGTAGGTGTCAGACCCATTTTACAAAGTTTTTTTCTAAAGTTATATTTTGTGTCAATAAACCAATGCAATTACCATGTTTCATCCCTTTTTTCGTATTTGGTATAGAATAATGGCATTTTTTGCATTTTTCGTAATTTTCGAAATCGAAAAAGTGGGCGTGGCCATAGTCGGATTTCGGCCATTTTTTATTCGAATACAAAGTGTGTTCAGATAATTATGTGAGCTGATTTTAGTAAAGATATATCGATTTTTGCTTAAGTTATCGTGTTAACGGCCGAGCGGAAGGACAGACGATCTACTGTGTATAAAAACTGGGCGTGACTTCAACCGATTTCGCCCTTACAGAAAACAGTTATCGTCCTAGAATCTAGGCGCCTACCAAATTTCACAAGGATTTGTAAATATTTGTTCGACTTATGGCATTAAATGTATCCTAGACAAATCAAATGAAAAAGGGCGGAGCCACGCCCATTTTGAAATTTTCTTTTATTTTTGTATTTTGTTGCACCATATCATTATTGGAGTTGAATGTTGGCATAATTTATTTATATACTGTAAAGATATTAACTTTTCTTTTAAAATTTGAATTTAAAAAAATTTTGTTTAAAAAGTGGGCGTGATCGTTCTCCGATTTTGCTAATTTTTAGTAAACAGACATATAGTAATAAGAGTAACGTTCCTGCCAAATTTCATCATGATATCTTCAACGACTGCCAAATTACAGCTTGCAAAACTTCTAAATTACCTTCTATTAAAAGTGGGCGGTGTTTGTCCAAAATTTTACTTATTTTCTATTCTGCGTCATAAGTTGAACCCACCTAACAAGTTTCATCGCTTTATCCGTCTTTGGTAATGAATTATCGCACTTTTTCGATTTTTCGAAATTTTCGATATCGAAAAAGTGGGCGTGGTTATATCGTTCATTTTAAATAGCGATCTGAGATGAGTGCCCAGGAATCTACATACCAAATTTCGTCAAGATACCTCAAAATTTACTCAAGTTATCGTGTTAACGGATGGACGGACGGACGGACGGACGGACATGGCTCAATCAAATTTTTTTTCGATACTGATGATTTTGATATATGGAAGTCTACATATATCTATCTCGATTCCTTTATACCTGTGCAACCAACCGTTATCCAATCAAAGTTAATATACTCTGTGAGCTCTGCTCAACTGAGTATAATTAAAACAAAATTTCTAACCGTATATTTGTATTTATGCATATGGTTGTCGAGGTATTCATGTTAGTTTCCTGTAAAATATGGTGAAACTAGACCATATTCCCTTTTAGGGCACAATTGATAATTTTTCGACGGGCGTACTTAATTTGATGGTTTATAGCGGTCTAAAATTGCTAAAAGGCTGTTTTTCCACAAAAACCTGTACAAAACTCGGCTCCCAAAACTAGCTATTAATGCCTGAGAAGATAATTATTTATTGAAGATATGGCTGCGCGCCGCTCCACCGTCAACACCACTGCCGGCGATAAAGTGATCGGCATAAACCTCTAATATACATACCTATGTATGTACATATATACAGTTCAGACGCTAAGGAAAATCTGAGAAAAAAGACCGCTTGACGGGAGGGCAGTAAAATTTTAACAATTTTCAAAAGTCAGCAGGATTTCTGCTAACGTAACACTCATTCACGCACCCATTTATAAATTGAAAAACAGCAGCATGACTTTTACAATGACTTGTAAGTATTTGATTGCCGCTAAGGATATTTGAGATGCCAGTGTCCCTTTTTGCTATTCCGCTGTAAAGAATTTAGGTTAAATGCTGCACATTTTATTGCAGCCAAATCTTTGATTTCTGTTATTCTTTTCGTTACCAAAGCAATAGGTTGGCAGCTTCACAAATCAAATTATGTACTTTCCTCGTTCTTCTTCTTATTGTTAATTGATGCTTGACGGTTTTCGCCGTCCTGAAAATCGCACAAGTCGCTGTTCCATTTTTGCCAGCTCATTCATTCATTATACTCTCTGGAAAACAGACAAAAAGGTAAAATATCATTAATCCTCCGTGTGTTTCAGGGCGAGAAAGTTACAATTCATTAGCTATTGTTTGGTTAGCTCACTAAGATTTAAGTACATTTTAGCTTAGTGCCTCTTTAAATGGATTAAGATGTCAAATACAGATTATCCTGGCTAATTCTAAAATACTGAAACACCCCTTTGCAAACACTTGCGTGTATGGATAAATATTGGATTTTTCGTTGTGAAATACCATTATTTGCTTACCTGAACAAGATCTTTTCTGTATATGCAAATGTTATGAAACGCTCGACCTTATCGTAACTTCACTCACACACAAACGAACGCTTTCAATAGCGTTACTTACTATACGAAGGCAGTCATAATGGTTTTATGATTAAAAGAAATGTAAATCCCTCTCCAAAACTTTGTTGAAATTCCAAACCAAAGGAAACAAATATGTTTGTATGCTTCATGATTTAATTGCGATTGAATTGAAAATTTGTTTTTTTATTTTTGGAATAGAAGATAGACAATTTTTCAGACACCTGCCATATTTTCTACCTTCTATTCCAAAAATAAAAAAACAATTTTTCAAATAAAGAAAAATTTTAAAAAAATCAATAACTATCATAAAAATTATTGTTTTGGCCATGAGCTCGAATCGAACCTGGAATAAAATAATTACAGAGAAAACCAAAAGCTTCAAGTGAAGATTTTTCATGTAATAAAATTAAACAAAGAAAAAATTGTGTTTCCGTTTACTCTTTTCCATAAAGAAAGAATAAAAATAAAAATAAATGAAAAGATGATAAAAAAAATGTTAAGGACTACCTTTATATAAATGGACCAAAAAATAGAAGGCAATTTTTTCTTTAATTTTTTAGTGCTGCCTACAAAAAAGTAATTGTAACTTTGATTGGTAATTTAAGTAATTCCTAAGTGAAACTTCTTATCCTTATTTATTTGTTCAAAATACTTTGTGTCAACACTAAACAAATTATAACCGTGTTTTTTTTACACGCATATACATTTCGTTTGCGCGTGAAAAAAAACGCCTATCCTCGCTTAGATAATGTTTGGGAGACCCATCTAGTGGCAGTGGTTAAATAACTAGCTATAGCACAGGGTGTACCGAAAAGTGGAGGAACAACCCTCTGTTGTATTTCTGTGTATAACATATAGCTGAATCAGTTGTGATAAATAGTGGACGCGCATAGAATACATGGAATTAGTGCAGAGGGTGAAACATAGATACATATTTCAGTTACATCTGAGTATAATGCGTATTGAAATTTTAGCGTAGCAATTTCCGAAGTGTATTTAAAGTGTGTCGCTTAGCAGTCCATATAAAGTTCAAGGTTTAAGCGTAAACGTATATAGTAGACCCCTGCATGAATGCTTAAAAATATGCCTATGAATACATTCACACAAATTTTGTACAAGCACTTATTCAATTCACTGGCATTAGAACTTATGTGTATGCGTACAAAAGGCTATGAGTAGCAAAATATACAAGTACTTGCACGGTCTCGTCTCATGCAGCACAACTACAACCAATGGCGTCAACGCATGTGTGTACTACAACTTGTATAAGCTGGAGACATTGGTGCTTTATCGGTAACCGTATAGGTAACCTTTTAACAGCTGATTCGACCAACCTTATGAGAATCAATGCAATCGATTATTGGTGCCGCTAAGGTCGTAACCGTATCGTAGCCAACCAATTGGTTTTTGGTTAACCGTCGACTCCCGCTATATTCACTATTACAACTTGTATATTCAGTATATTCTTGTATATTCAGTATATTCTTGTATATTCAGTATATTCTTGTATATTCAGTAGTACTACATGTATCGCAGGTGTACTTGGCTATATAACTACAGTTAAGTGAATTTTAAGGAATTATAAAAATGTACACTAGTTGCCCGTGTAAAACCCATTTATTATAATAAAACAAAAGGGCATAAATATGCCATTTTGGGATTTTATTTATTTTTCATATTAATGCGTTTTCTTATATTAGATATTAATATCTCTTTAACTAAGTAGATTTAACTTATACTATTAAAGCAAGCAAATTTTTTTTTATATGTGTTCTAAATATTTTTCATATTGATATGTAAAAACATAATTTTTTCAATACATGTCGGTTTAAACCCTAGGGAACTACGCTTATCTGAAAGTAATTGCTTGGCGCTTGAAAATACTCTTTCTGAAGGGGCACTACTAGCAGGAGTAGCAAATATTTTTCGGCTTAGCTGGAATAACAGAGGATATTTAAGTTTATTAAACTCCCACCACTTTAGAACGTCAAAATCGTTGTGCATGACTTCAGAAATATTTTCATATACATAGCATCAATTCTTGTTTTACTCGGTCAATACTACTAGGTATGTTTTGAGGCTGGGGAAATCCGGAAAATAAGCATTCTTTTTCGTTTGAAAGAGAATTCTGCTGATAGTTTTCATTGTTTATCAAACTGTCTTCATTTATTAGCCTTTCAAGCAAAGTTTTGCAATGTTCTTTGACTTCAGTTTTATCAACAGCAGTAAACTGGGAGAGATTGTTAGTGGGTGGAAACAGAAATAGAGCTATTTTATGAATCATTGTTAAATTACTAATAGCGTTTTCTTTTCTGAAATAAATTGTTTCCTAAGTAAATGGTAAAGCCTTAATAGTGTTACTCCTACCCCAGAAAATTGTCAACATTTATAGTGCATACAAAGAAAATTTCATCTCACCATATTCACTCATATCACAAATCACACAAGAAGATTGCGCATTGCGCATGTAAACATTAGATCATCTCTTTTTTATGGGCAATTCTTACGTCATTTTCCTTTAGCTCTTGTTTTTTCCCCTCTTTCTTTCATTCGCTCAAACAGTCAACTGTGACGTAGATGCGCAGAACGAAGCAATTTTGAACTCGTGAATGCGCAATCTAGGTAAGTGATTTGTGCACTTATATTAACAGAGTATAGCTATCATCCGCAGCCTGATTCTAATGTGGTAACAACTTTCTTCACCACGGCAACTTTCTTCATGTGGTAACTTTTGTACCCTTTGGGTATTCTGCCCACGAAAGTAGCCGGATAATTGTTTACCCACTAAAATAAGTGGTAATATCGATGTAACCACACAAAAGCTGTTTAGAAAAAGGCAATACTGAAAAATAAAGAATTGTGAGCCCAAATAAGTAATAAATAATAGCAAAAAAGTGTTGCCTCTTGCTATACATATTTGTTTCCATGAACTTTCACAGTATCTATTACAATATAGCTATGTAAAAACGTATGCATGTACATGTACATATGTATATACACATCGTCCCGTTTATTCGGTAACATCGTATCTACGAGTGACACATTTTCGGTAAAGCCATGGCGGAACCATACACGGTGGCAGCAAGGTGACATACCTACAAACATAAATAAAAATTCCATGTACTTCGTTTTTGTAAATTCCATGGACAAATGTCAAAATCGTACTGCGCCGGAAGTTGATGTATCAAATTAAATAAAAAAAAAAGTTTATATTCAGCTGTCCCATGCTGCCACCTTGTATCGTTCCGCCATGGGTAAAGCGGAGAAAACCAACATTTAAATTTCACCGCAGACACTGGTGAGTTTTTCGGTGTTGACAGCGTTACCACTTTGGTCAGAATCGCGAATAAAACAACTGGTAACGATTTTCGGTTACATAATGTTCTGGGTACTATTTTACCGTTAACGCTAAGAATCGGGCCGCCGGTGGCACAATCCTGAGCCAGATAAATAATGTTGCATGTAAATGCAACAACAACGATTTGAGCCAGATAAATCCAGATAGAAGTCTGGTTCAATTTGTGAGCCAGATAAATTGTTAATTACTTCTTTTTAGGTTGGCAACGCGGCCTTTAATATACCTACTTTTTCAAAAATAGATGTCGCTGCTTAGCCTTTCGCCGTATGAGTTAAATGATAAACAGCGGCGACATCTGCCTATCACATTTCACGTGTGCGAAAATTTCATGACATCTGCTTCTCGTCTCTTAATGATCCAGAGTATTCCCGTGAGAATTGAGCGTGAGCCGGAGCTGTAAACCTCACTGAAAGCCGGCATATATGTGGAACTCAAGAGCGAATTGAGAGTTTCACAGAGTTGCACTGCCACACCGCCATTTTATATAGGGTAAAAGTGTAACGCGTTTGCGTTGCGAGCAGGCAACAATTTTCAAAAAAGAACGAGATACCCGGTAGAACAACAACCCTTGCGCGGCGTACAAATCTTGTATGCATTCTGACTCATCGTTGGTTGATTCACAATGCCGCATTAAGTAGTCAACATGTACTAAATGTAAGGTTAGATAGCTATCGCCTTCCAAATATTTTGATGTTTCCTCAAATTTATCCAGCACTTTAAGGGTATCTTTTAAGGCATTTAAGCTTATTCCACTAATACAGCTCAGTTGACGATTTTCCTCACTAAATATTTCCAACGTCAACCCAGTTTTTTTTTAGAGACTGTAGCATGTAGTAAACTATGTTCCATCTTGTCGGAGAAATGCTTTTAAGGGTTGTTGTCAACTGTGCATTGGCTCCAGATTTCTTGAAATACCTGACGACATGTGAACATTTTTCTTTCATTTCGCTAATATCGGCTGACTCGTTAAGAGATTTTTCCACGATGTTGTGCAATAAATGGGTAATACGAAATAGGTGGTTCTGATGTTGGAAACCGGCTTTCATGTTAGTTCCTCTATCCGTAACAATAATGGCTTTATCCAAAGAGCAATCAAATTCGTCCAGAGTTTCCGTCACTTTTCGCAGAATTATTTGATCTATTGTGAAAAAGTTCATGAAAAAACAATCAGGGTATTGAAATAGGAAATTCCTACTGGTACAGGGCTCGGAGTCCATGGACTTAAAAGGAAGCAATTTTGTGACTAATATTGCATTTGTAATAAAGTGCATTGTTAGTGGTAAGTAGGAATGCTTTGAAACAGTGCCTGTCCATATATACGAAGTGAGTCCAAGAAATCCGCCACTTAGTTCCTTTAGTTCTGTTCTCATTTCATTGTAGGCAGTTTTGTAGAGCTTGTCTATGTTTCTGGAGGGTGTAGTAGCAATTTTTCAACGTCTACATTTGGACCATACTTGGCTCCTATGGACAATATTAGCTCTATGTATTCCTGCAGGCCTTCATCCTCGACAATTTGAAACGATCGGCAATTTTATACAACCCATCATGTAACAGATCGGATAACGTCCTTTCTTGTTTCGTCATCAACATCTATTCGGGGCCTATTGTCAACTCGGTCTGTAAAAGTTTTGTAACACTTGTGTTTGACTAAATTCGATGTGATCTCTGTAAAAGTTAAAACGCTACTGCAGTCTTTGCAAGCTACTACTTTGTCCAAAAAGCTGCCGCCAATATCTGCTTTGCCGAAAATATTCCAAACTTTGCTCTTTCCGGCAGTTAAAATTATTTTATCGTCTCCCTTGACCATTTTTTCTTTTATTTCGGCAAATTGATGTTAATTGGTCCATGATATGTGTATATATTTGTGCACTAAATATTAAAAGGCTTCAGAAAAAATATTGTGGTTTACTTGGTGATACTTCAATGTAGTTATCCATTGGTATGATCTTTCTTCAGTTAATTTCTCATTTATATAGTTCTATTCCGCGCTTTATTTCAAAGCGTATGTAGATGTATTCTATATATACTGAAGTGCGTTTAATTATATAAATAGTTAAAGAAATAGATAATGACATTTTTCTACAATGCAATATGTACATATATACATATACATAAATATAACCCATTTTTAAGGCCATAATCGATGGCCTTCAGGCAGGCAAGTGTCTATCATCATACAAGTTGTATGTATGGTGATTAGGGATGCACAACAAACATGTTTCAGAATCATTAATTATGGGAAAGCCCTACATAAATTGAAAATGCCTACCATGGTTTTGTATCACGGATTTTCATTGTCTAATGAAAATAGTTTTATGTGTGTATGCATGTGTATTCATTTTAGGGAAATAACGTTTTACCAAAGAGAGTAAATTAATAAGAGGGACCATTGTAGAGTCGTTCATTCTCCACAGAGTGGGACGGCTGCACCAGGAATACGCCACATCCACAATTAATCCACAATTAATATGGGTGTGCTTGAGCAGCCAAATAATGACAGTGGTATTGCAAAAGTGCTGCTTAGTTGATGGAATGTCGCTAATTTCCTAGCGATGATCAAAAGATTGTCAATATTTCGCTCAACGAACGCACGAAATTGCCACATCTGCTCAAATTTTCCAAGATTTTCCATTGTTGATTTAACTTAAGCTGTTATGCCAATATTTTTCAGCGAGCTTATTTCAAATAGGTAATTTTTCCAAAAGCAAAATAAATTACAGCAAAGATTACAGAGTTAAACAGCCTTAAAAAATCAGCTATGTTGAGGCGGACAGCATAGCAAAAAGTATGGTGAATTCCTCGTACAGCCATCCCACAATTTCCACAAAGCTTTAGAACTCTACAATGTACCATCTTATATTTAGAGTCTTTGGTTTTACCAAATAATCAATGACTTTCAGCCTAGAATAATTCTATACATACATCATACAAGTTGATGGTGATTAGGGATAACGGCGCAATATATATTTTGAAGTTTTGTTAATTTTTGAAATTTTTGTATGAAAGGCGGGAAACATTGCAAATTTCTCCAGCATGGCTGATTTGTAAACGTTTATTAGCTCTTAAGAAAATATATTTAGTATTTTTATTTCTTATTAAAAAATTTTGCATTCGCCACTTAAAAATACCCATATTTTTTGTAACGTTTTTCATAGTTTCAACGCAAACATTTAACTTTTCTTAAATGCACACATCATTTTAGAACGAAAACAAGTATATAGGTACTTAGTACTCATAGTATATTCATTGGTACAACTTGTACAACGTTTATCTCATTGTGCTTCTCGATAAGACATGCGTATGTATGAATTTCTTTGGTAATGATGTGAATGCGCGCATATACAACGCAGACAAAATGCGGGTACATACAATTTCTCTTTGTATACCATCACTCATACAATACAAACTCATTGGCGTGAAGTACAATGGATACTGAGACAGTATCAGTATGTCTTATTGTACATTCACGTGTGAATGCATTATTGCAGGACTCTAGTATATAGATGTGAAAAACACAGCTTATGTTGTTACCAGACTTTAAAATTTTCTAAAATCTGCCGGCACAAAATTGTTATTTTTATTGAGTTTCAAAGCTGTGAAACCAACCATAGCAATACAAATCGTGCACTGAGGGAGGGAAATGCTTGGGCTGCTATATCATTTTTGCCATTGACAGCGAAGTATTTCGTGCGATATCTGTTTGGAATGGATCCACTATCAAATCGTATTTGCATCTAATAAAAAGTCATATCGCAATTTAAAAAAATTTTTTGGTGGGACTTTACTTTTTTTATTTGTATAAGAAAAATATTTATGGACGGCACTGTACTATTTCATATCGGCGTGAGAGCAATATTACGAATTGTTGAAATGCTTTTTGGATAACAATTTTTTTTTTATATTTCATATATTTGAATATTTCTGTTGAAATTTCGAACAGCGTTCGAATCATGGTTCAACTATATACAGGTTGGCTCATCTGTAAAGCAACAAAATATGTCTGTTCAAATTGTCAAAATCTGTGTATTGGTGTTGGTGCGAATGGTATGGAATGGAAACACAAAACTTAGCAGTTTTTGTGTGTGTAAGTAAAATGTTGCCAATGTGTTGGTTTCATTTTGAGTTTGCCATCTCCTTTTGACAATCCCTTCGACCATGCAATGACATAAATAAAATCAGCTGATGAGATGAGCCAACCTGTACATAATTGAACCATGGTTCGAATCATGCTGAAGCTAAATGTCAAATTTAATTTTTTTTTTTAAGAATGCCGAATTTATCAATAGTTAATTGATTTCTTGCGGATAGTTTGTTTGGATACCAGTTCAATACTGATTCATCTTTCGTACAGTGATAGCATATCCATATTTATTGATGGGAGAGGATTAACAATTTTTATTTAATGTAGTGTCAATAGTTGTGGGTGATCGACCCATAGATTTCCCTCCTTGTGGCGAAAGTTGCGAACGCCTGAAAGGACTTGGGCCTTAAAGGCTTTTAAGGCCCAACTCCATTCGCGTCCTATCAAACTTTCAGGCGTATGCGACTTTCACCACGATTTTTAGCTGTGTAGATTGAATAGCTAACAAACGAGGTAGAATTCTAGTACGCCCACAACGCCCTGGCTTAACTCAATAAGCATACTTGTTAGGTCATTGCTCCCAAAAATTCACCAAAGAAGTAACAGCCTGAAAGTAAAGTAGCCTGAAACTGAAAGTCTAAAAGAATCGTGGTGAAAGTCGCGTATGCCTAAAAGTATGCAAAGACGTGCATTGAGTTGGCCCTTCAACGAGGTGGAATTCTACAACGCCTGCAACAGGAGGCTAGCCATGAAGGTATGGCCTAATCTTCTAAAGAGTTCGACTTGTGCGTTACGTAGTCCAAATTTTTTGATCAAACATTGCACTGTCGCCGAGTTTTAAACTATATTTCAGATTTCAAGTCTCTAGGTATCCAAGAAGTTAGTTAAAAACCGATTGCAAGATTCCCAATTTAAAACTAGTTTCTCAATATCTCGATCCATGCGCCACCTAGCGGAATTTTTTGATAAAATATTGCATTGTCACCGGGTTCTGACTTACTGCCCAAGTTTCATGTCTCTAGCTCATCGGGAAGTTACTCGGAAATCGATCGCAAGATTCCCCCCGTTTTTAAAGGACTTGCAGTTATCTTGACTAGCGCGCCACCTAGCGGAACTTTGTTTTCTATAGGTTGCATTGTCTCCAGGTCTCTAACTGAGTGCCAAGTTTCAAGTCTCTAGGTAACCGGGAAGTTAATTAAAATGGATTGAAAGATTCCCAAATTAAAATTTGTTTTCTTACTATCTCGATCCGCGTGCCACCTAGGGATTTTTTTTGATCAAATGTTGCATTGTCACCGGGTTATAACCCACCACCCAAGTTTCAAGTCTCTAACTCACCGGCAAGTTACTCAAAAATCTATCGCAAGATTCCCCTCGCTATTCAGGGATTTGTAGTTATCTCAATTAGCGCGCTACTTAGCGGAATTTTGTTTTCTGTAAATTGTATTGTCACCAAGCCTCGAAATGTGTGCCAAGTTTCAACTCTGTAGGTCACCGAGAGGTTAGTTAAAAATTGATTGAAAAATTCCCAAATCAAAACTAATTTTCTTAATATCTCCATCCATGCGCCACCTAGAAATTTTTTTTGATCAAATATTGCATTGTCGCCTGGTTCTGACTCACGGCCCAAGTTTCAAGCCTCTAGCTCACCGGGAAGTTACTTAAAAATGCGTTTTTTCAAGGATTTTCGTTTATCTCGTCTGCCACCTGGCGGCATTTTGTTTTCCACGAGTTGTAGTACCATCGACTCGCAAACTATGTGCTAAGTTTCAAGTCTCTGGGTCACCGAGAAGTTAGTTAAAAGTCGATCGCAAAATTTCCATTTTAAAATTAATTTTCTGTATATCGCGATCCGTTCGCCACCTAGCCGATTTTTTTTCACTTGCATTGTAATGTCCCCCAGATCTGGACTATGTTCTAAGTATTAAGTGTCTAGCTCAACGTGAAGTTACCGAAAAAGACTTTTCCGTAGATCAAAAGTTCGTATGGGGGATAAAGGTAGTAAAAAGTGAGAGCAGCGAGAAATTTTAAATTTTTTTAAACGGCAATTTCCTCTCACCGGTTTTACCTTGTAATAGTTTTATCAGGGCATATGTTAAAATTAACGTTGTTATTAACGTTTCAACATTAACGACATCATTTGGTTAAAAACAAAATTGAAATTTATTCTTATAAGTCTTTAACAATAACGTTCGCAACTGTTTCAATGGAAACAATGTGAAACTTAACGTTACGATTCATTCTTGGTTTCTTTTGGATGGTTGGTTTTTCGTTTTATTATTGATTATAATTGACCATTTATCACGTCAAATTTTTTGTTCATGTTTTGCTTGGAAATCACAAATACCACTTTAAATCAAATTTGCCAGTCTTCGGATTATGTCAGTGTCAATGGTAATTGTGAAAAAAACGTAGAAACTCACATAAATACAAAAACGCACATTGAATTGTTAAGTAAACAAGTAAGGGTGTCTAAGTTCGGGTGTAACCGAACATTATATACTCAGCGTGAGCTTCAATTGGACATTTCATTTCAGATAAATCACTTGTCTACATAACACGTGGCACCGCTCGTTTAAAAAAAATGTCTCCCCATTTCCTCTTACAATAAAACTTGATGAGTGAAATATCATTGATTCAAGACTATTTTTTTTGCAAGTTATTGCTTATTATTCTAATCTACAACCCTTTTAAACATGTTTTATATCTAAGTTGCAGTGGTTTTTAACCGATCCCGTCCATTTTTACTATAAGGAAAATATGTGTACACAATTTCATTACGATATGTTAATTATGGCTCCCGAAACATAGAAAATTGCTTACATGCCAACCTAATATAAACGCACGCAAGTCATTTTCTGTCAAAAATGTCTCATGCACATACAACTTATATGAGAGCAACCGAAATTGAATTTGCTGCGTGAAAGCCCAACTCGATTTCCAATTTTTGTTCTGTGTGACATTTAGATTTGACGTTTGCATACATGTTTTACATTATCGCAACGCACTTATGCGGCAGTTACTCACGGACGTACGTACCAAAAACGTGTCAGCTGACACGACCTATCTTATGAGTGTGCAATGTAAACGAAAACTCACCGACGAAGAACGCCTGTACGTACGTAGCCCGGAACGTAGAAATCAAAACAATTTTGATTTCTTCCGTAAGAACGTGTCAGCTGATCGCTCTCTCACTAGACAGAGTTAACTAGTAAACTTTTGCGCGCTAATTTTTGACCGTTTGCAGTTTTATGCAAAAACACCTAATTAAAGATTGAATAGTTGTGAAAATAATTCGAAATAATTATGTAAAAGTGCTGATTATAAATATTTAATCTATTTATACTTATTTAAAATGTATTCCGGCCTTTTACAATGTCAAAAATTAAATTGGAAAAAGTTGATGTTTCCATAAGCATACATCCAAATGGTCAATGGCAACAGTGCTTATCTGTTTACAGTATGTATACATACACAAATATGTTATGTACATGTACACAGACGTACACATTGATTCCTACGGGCTTGAGAGTTCGGTCAAACGTGCTTCGTACGACAAACGTCCTTACGTACGGCACACGTCGGTGGGTAACTGCCGCATTATGCGGCAGTTACTCACGAACGTACGTACCAAAAACGTGTCAGCTGACACGACCTATCTTATGAGTGTGCAACGTAAACGAAAACTCACCAACGTGCAACGCATGTACGTACGTAGTCCGGAACGTAGAAATCAAAACAATTTTGATTTTTTCCGTAAGAACGTGACAGCTGATCGCTCTCTCACTAGGCAGAGTTGCCTAGTAATCTTTTGTGCACAAATTTTTGACCGTTTGCAGTTTTATGCAAAAATACCTAGTTAAAGTTTGAATAGTTGTGAAAATAATTCGAAATAATTATTTGAAATTGCAGATTATAAATATGTAATCTATTTATATTTATTTAATATTAATTCCAGCCTTTTACAACATCAAAAATTAAATTGGAAAAAGTTGATGTTTCCATAAGCATGCATGCAAAATGGCCAATGGCAACAGTGCTTATATGTAAACAATACACACACAAATATATTATGTACATGTACACAGACCAGGGATGCACCTTAACGTTAAGCTAATCGTTTATCAAAAAATTTCCACCGTTTCCGTTGAAACACTTCGAAATATTATCGATAAAGAAATTATCAAGATAAATGGTATCTCGTTTTTAACCGAACCAAAAGTTAAAAACGTGATAATTTATGTTTGAATTGTGCTGGCAATGCTATAGCCATGGTGAAGCCGTAAGGTGGTAACAACGAGCGCACATACACACACAAACTCCATGTAATTTGTTTGTGTAGTTCGTTGGTGGTAATGTCAAAAATACTCTGAGAAATGTTCGTACTGTCAAAATTCATGAGAAAAGTTGCAATCAGCTTGGCTAATGCTTTCACCTTTAATGACTCCGCCATCAGTCAGCTTTGCCAGCATAGTTTGAAATTAATAATCAACATAAACGATTTGATTTCGTTTTGATATGGCAGAAAACGAAACGAAATCATTTCGTTAATTTGACGATCTTAACGTTAATAAACGAAACGAAATGACTTTGTTTCGTTTATTAACGTTAATTATCGTAACGAAATGATATCGGTTCGTTGGTTAATCATGCCTGACACAGACGCACACATTGATTCCTACGGGCTTGAGGGTTCGGTGAAACGTGTTTCGTACGACAAACGCCCGTTCGTACGGCAAACGTCGGTGGGTAATTGCCGCTCTAGTCATAAAAGGGGCGGTGCCACACCCATTTTCAAAAATTTGAGCGTTTCCCAATTTAATGTTATAATTCAATTTAGAAAGTAAAATTCTATTGACACAAAGCTCATTTTCGCTAAGATATAGCTTATTATTTTCGTCTACGACCCTTTTAAAACCCCTTTATATAAAGGTGGGCGTGGTCTTTAACCGATCTCGTCCATTTTTTCTAGAAATATTTCCTGATATAGGGAAAATTTGTGTACCCAATTTTATTATGATCCGTTCATTTTTTATTCGAGTTGTGGCTCCCGAAACAGAAAATTGCTTAGTCATAAAAGGAGCGGTGCCACGCCCATTTTTTAAAATTTGAAGTTTTTCGTATTTATTGTTATAAATCCACTTGGGAAATTAAATACCATTGATATAAAGCTCTTTTTTGCATAGCTATAGCTTATTTTATTCGTCCACGACTCTTTTAAAAACCTTATTTGAAGAAAAATTAACGAAATCGTTTAAGGACCACGCCCACTTTCATATAAAAGATTTATAAAGGGTTGTGGACGAATAAAATAAGATAAGCTATATCTTTGCAAAAAAGAGCTTTATATCAATGGTATTTCATTTCACAAGTGGATTTATAACAATAAATTGTAAAAACATCAAATTTTAAAAAATGGGCTTATCACCGTCCCTTTTGTTTCGGGAGCCATAACTCGAAGAAAAATTAACATATCGTAATGAAATTGTGTACACATATTTTCCTTACAGCAGAAAATAATTCTAGTAAAAATGGACGGGATCGGTTAAAGACCACGGCAACTTAGATATAAAACAAGTTGAAAAGGGTCGTAGACTAGAAAAATAATTATAGCAAAAAATAGTTTTGAATCAATGATATTTCACTTATCAAGTTTTATTGTAAGAGGAAATGGGGAGATATTATTTTTTTAAACGGGCGGTGCCACGTGTTATGTACAAAAATAATTTATCTGAAATGAAATGTACAATTAAAGTTCACGCTGAGTATATAATGTTCGGTTACACCCTAACTTTGACACCTTTACTTGTTATTTTTATCAGCAAAGTACAAAATATTAGTTTCGTTACCATTTTGAAATAGTTGCTTTGCTTTGGAAAAATATGCGAAATGGAAAACTGCTAGTTGTTTCACCATCTGTAGGCTGTGTGACAAGTTTACTGATTTTTAGATGTGAAATGAAATTTCAAGTTATGGTTTAAATTGTTTTCACTTAAAATGCATTAAGTCATTGTGCTCGCTACATGGCATCAGCACACGTAAATTTTAACTATTACCTACTTATCACTAGTATTTATCTAAATAAGTACATATGTATGTTTATATACCTACACTTACTCTTTGAAAATATTAGGCATCATCTCATTCTCTCTCTCTCTCTGTTCTCTTATCCACAAGTCCAGCTGGAATTTTTGTTTTGTCCTTTCTGTTTCTTCAGGTATAATCAAATTTAATGGCTGCCGTGTCTGTGCCTTTTTTAGTTATGCCTCTGCACGTAACGACAGCATGGAAAACAAGTCAGGATAAGAGAAAAAACGGGGTGGATTGTCCTACATAAACACATACAAACATTTCTCGCTACATATACATACCCAACAAACATTTACATATTTTAGAGATCGATTAGATAAGGCAGAAGGTTAGAAAACGATTTTCGAAACTGTCGAGAATTATATAATTCTTAACAAAAAAGGGGACTTTGTTTTCGATATCGAGAAAAGGGTTAAAATTCTGATCGAATTCTACCATCAATTTCAATTTCCATTTTTAATTGGTGTCTAATGTGAATTTTCAATTGAAATGCAATGGGTTCTAAGCTTATATACCTTATTATAATAATTCAAAGCCTAAAGTAAACGAAGTTTGTTCACTTTCTCTCTTTAACTTTTTATACCTACTCAGCGTGCTTTGCACACAGAGTATATTAACTTTGATTAGATAACGGTTCGTTGTACAGGTATAAAGGAATCGAGATAGATATAGACTTCCATTTATCAAAATCGTCAGTACCAAAAAAAATTTTGAATGAGCCATGTCAGTCCGTCTGTCTGTCCGTTAACACGATAACTTGATATTATTGATACATCTTCACCAAATTCGGTATACGGGCTTATCTGGACCCAGAATAGATTGGTATTGAAATTTAGTGAAATCGGACGATAACCACGACATCGAAAATTTAGAAAAATTGAAAAAATTAGATAGTTCAAAAACGAATACTGCTAAGCTAATGAAATTTGGTAAGTGGATTAGTTTTATGACACCAAATATAAATTCCAAAAAAATGTTAAATATGGGCGTGGCACCACCCAGATTTAGAAGAAGAAAATTTGGAAGTTTAACAAGCTGTAAATCAAAAGCCGTTAAATATATTACATTGAAATTTGGCAGAGACACTACCCTTGCCAAATTATATAGACTGAGTGAATTCAATCAAAATAGGTTAAGGAACACGCCCACTTTTATATATAAAGAATGTTTAAAATGATCGTAGATTAGAATCAAAAGCTATATCTTAGCTAAAAATAGTTTTCAAGTTTCGAAACGAGCTCAAGGCCAGAACAATAATTTTTCGTATTGATTATTGTTTTTCTTTTTTTTATATTTTTCTATAATTGAAAATTTGTATTTTGTTTTTGGAAAAGCAAGTAGAAAAATTTTCAGACCACCTGCCATAGCTGCGCATATAGATCCATTTCGAAGGGTGCTAAGCCTTCATCATCAGTACGCTTTTAGCACTCTGCGCTAACCATTTAGCTATACAGCGGTGGTTTGTTTGACTGATAAATTGCTACTTCTATTCCTCTTTACCAACTATATTTAATCAGAGTTGCGCCATCTGTTGCAAGACACTGATAAAGTTGGATTTGTTTATTATCAATTACTTTCTTTGACATTTCCTAAGTTCTCTTGGTTTATTAACAATGGTTTTTGTTTTATCGGCCTACTGATAAAGGATTCAAGGTTCGAAACGAGCTCAAAGCCAGAACAATAATTTTTTGTAACGATTATTGTTTTTTTTTTCTCTTACTATTCCAAAACAAAATATAATTTTTCAATTTTAGGAAAATTAAAAAAAAAACAATAATCATTACAAAAAATTATTGTTCTGGCCTTGAGCTCGTTTCGAACATTGAATCCTTTATCAATAGGCCGATAAAACAAAAACAATTGAAAAATAGTTTTCTATCATTGATATTTTGTTTACCCAGTTTTATTGTAAGAGGAAATCGGGAGACATTTTTTTTTAATGGGCGGTGCCCCGCCCCTATCCCGATCAAGCTTTACACAGCATTTCTAGAGGCCCAAAAAAATAGATCCCCAATTTTGAAACTACCAATATTTTATAACAAATTTTCACGATTTTTAACTATTTTGTATAACACTAAGGACATGATTGTCCTTCGAATAATGGATAACTGCGACACCTTCGCATTTCTAGTATTTCTCAAATCGTTCTCTAAACTAATTCTAACCTAGTTCCCTTACCTAGTTTTCGATTAGCGGTGTACTAGAAAACTACATTGGAGTTCTTATTTAAAATCACAATATTTCTCAAACGTTAGAAACTGTGTTTGCTGGGTATGTACCTACATACTTAAAGGCCGCGGCACAATGAAATTTTTCATATAAATGCGTTAAACACAAGCTTATGCATTCCAGTAACATCGCCACAGTCCACCAAGATGTTGCGTTTCTAAATATGAAGGAACTTCAGACTTGGCAATTGAAGTTTATTTCGCCTGGCTGACTCACATATAAAATTTCACGAAGTACTGTTATAAACATTCTCCCTATACAACAAAAATACTTGCTAACATATTTTGTGTCGTATTCATTTGTTATTATTACAGATTTTAATTGCGATAAATGTGAGACAAGTTAACAACGAGTGGGGAAAATAATTTCACTTGCAAAGTGTGGCAGCACCCTTAGCCAAAGCAAATGTCAAATTCTTCTTCTTATTCTTTGCTTGCAACAAAAAGTTGCATCTATATGAAAAACTGCTTATGTGACGGGGCTTTAAGACATTAATGTGCATACCCCACAAAAAAATTATCAAGCGGTTGTGAGCCATAAGGAATTGGGCGATATTGCGGTATTGTAAAAATACATGGTACAACCCCTATAAAGGGTGGAGTTATAAAAGAAATTCTCATATCTGAACAAACTTTTGATCTGCTATAATAAAAGCAACGCATACTTTGGTGGCATTTAGTCCGTACGAAATTACGTGAAAAGGTTACCACTAAATGCTTGGTTTCCACTAGGTAAAATTTTACCTAACAAAATTTGACATAACAATAAAAATGGCTTATCCTACATAGCCAAATACGTTTCGTCCCGTTTCTTCGTTAACAACATGTCTACAATTGAGGAAATGTTGTGAAATCTAAGAAAACTAAGTTAGCATGTGACATACATACGTACTTGGTAAATTACGGAGCTTAAGACGATGACTTAAAATTTTTTGACAAAACGACTGTCGCCTCGTCTTTGCCGATGTCTTATGAAAGCTTTCATGTAAAAAACCGATTTGTCAAAAAGTGTTGTTTTGTGGTTAACGAATAAACAAGGCGGTTTGCAGTCCATTTTAACTACAAAAGTGACAATTAAATTGACGAATAAGTAAATAAAATATTTAAAAAAAAATTGTTTAAGTTAAACGGTTTTATTGAAAACAATACTTACATGAAGTAATAATAATACTAAAAGCTAGAAAATAATTAGGTAGGTCCTAGGTACTAGGTACACACTCCTCACCAACGCCATAGGTCAGACAATTAAATAAAAGCGTTGGGCGCGTAAAATTTCTAAAAGTGTGAGGCGTAGCCATATATGTAAAGTTGCCGCGCAACGCACAAATTTGCTTGATGGTTACCATAGCAACGGGTAGTTGTGTGTGTATCGGGCGATGTCGTGCTCACACATATTTGTTGTCGGCTTCGCGTTGATGAAAATCAAAATTTTTAGATTTTTTCGGTTGACAGCTGGTCTATTTGATCGTGGCCGACGTGGTTGACAAGCATTAATGTGTTAGTTTTGTGAGAACATGCAATCAGCAACTTCGCGGAAGAAAAAGATTTTACGTTGCTGTTTATTGAGACCTACGAATGCTTACCAGCATTGTGGAATATAAAGTGTGAAGCATATTCCAACCGTGATGAAAAAAATAAGCAATATGATATTTTTTCATCCATAATTTTTTATTTCCTTTTTTCCGCGAAAACAACTGCAGTTACAAGCAATAAAAAATCGTCATCCGATGAAATGTTTACGTCCGCATGCTACGAATTTTCAATACAAATGGCGCTTGATGCTTTCTGCTTGTGTGGTGGCCGGGCAAGCGACAATCACCCGATACGCACACAACTACTCGTTGCTATGGTAACCATCAAGCAAATTTTGTGCGTTGCCCGCAGTTTAACAAGCCAACCTAATAAAACCGCACTGCGTTTTTTAGCGCACGCAAACAACCGGCGTTTTTTGCCCTAACCCAAATAAGCATGCGTTGCGACAATGTAAAACATGTGTGCAAACGTCAAATCTAAATGTCACGCAGAACAAAAATTGGAAATCGAGTTAGGTTTTCACGCAGCAAATTCAATTTGGGTTGCTCTCATACAAGTTGTATGTGCATGAGACATTTTTGACAAAAAATGACTTGCGTGCGTTTATATTAGGTTGGCATGTAATACTTCTATATCACTACTACTGAACTGTGCAGCCTGTCAAACATTACAGTACAGATATACAACGAGAGAAGGAGACAAAATCTCAAGGCTGTCGTTAAGTTTTTGTAAAAAAGGGACTTAAATATATGTATATTTCAACAAGCCGTTTGCTTCTATCAATATTGTACGCTAGGCTATTTCGTTCTCCAAATGAAAAAGTCGGCTTGTGTTTTCTATTAGTATTATACAATTTTTATTGTTTTAAGAACTCCGCAGAATAGCATTACCGATTTGTGATGAGTGCGCAGATATACCTATGTAAAGGAGCCCTTAGTGACCAAAAAGCGATAAAAAAAAGCAAATAATGCCAACTGACAACTACGAATTCCTCATGTACAGAATTAACAGTGGCAAAATATGCGTAGGCGCCACGAATGCATTAATTGAAAACAAATCTAGTTGGCGGTCGTTAGATTTTCAGCTGTTAAAAGTAAATTTAATATCAAAAATATCGAAGCGTGGTTTTTTGTGTGATAAAAAGAGAGACAATTTTAATAATACTAGCCGGACCCGTGCGCATGTTGGGCAAGAAAATGCAAAACACGCGTCCACTAAATAAATTAGCGGTACCCGACAGATGATGTTCTGGGCCACCCTGGTTCACATTTTGGTCGAAATCTCGAGAATGCCTTCACATATACAACTAAGGGCCACTCCCTTTTAAAACCCTCATTAATAACTTTAATTTGATACCCGTATCGTACAAACACATTATAGAGTCACCCCTGGTCCACCTTTATGGCGATATCTCAAAAAGGTGTCGACCCATAGAACTAAGGCCCACTCCCTTTTAAAATACTCATTAACACCTTTCATTTGATATACATATCGTACAAACACATTCTAGAGTCACCTCTGGTCCACCTTTATAGCGATATCCCGAAATGGCGTCCACCTATAGAACTATGGCCCACTCCCTTTTAAAATACTCTTTAATACCTTCCATTTGAAACACATGTCATACAAACACATTCCAGGGTTACTCTAGGTTCATTTTGCTAAATGGTGATTTTCCCTTATTTTGTCTCCAAAGCTCTCAGCTGAGTATGTAATGTTCGATTACACCCGAACTTAGGCTTCCTTACTTGTTTTTTTTTTACTATTTATGTAAATAAAGTGCTTTGTATGGCTGCAACCCATGTTTAAATAATAAATACATCAAGCCTTGTATTGTATTTGTTGGCCTTTTCATTGTTTAATCGACTAAGCCGAGATTTTATAACAATTAGTATGGGTAAAGGGGATAGCAACACTGGCGCCATCTGATATTGAAAAGTAGCCATCTCCCAAATTTTGTTACAAGCAAAGCATAAGAAGAAGAATGTGACATTTGTTTTGGTTAAGGGTGTTGACACACTTTGCAAGTGAAATTATTTTTCCCACTGGTTGGTAAATTTTCTAAAATTTTTCGCAGGTACAAACTGAAATATAACAAATGAATACGACACAAAATATGTTAGCAAGTATCTTTGTTGTATAGGGGTAATATTTATACCAGTGCTTTGCGAAATTTTTTATGTGAATGGGCAAGGCGAAATAAACTTCAATTGCCTAGTCTGAAGTTCTTTCATATTTACAAACGCAACATCTTGGTTGATTGTGGCTATGTTATTGGAATGCATAAGCTTGTGTTAAGCGCATCTTTATGAAAAATGTCATTTTGTCACGGCCTTTAGGAAGATAGGAAGGTATTGATATAGAAGTATTATATATATGTGCATAGCACATCCTGATTAAAGGGCCTATTACTGATACTTAGCATAGACTTGACTTGACTTGGCGTAAACTTGGTAACTTAGCCGCGATTATACTCCACTTAGCGCATACAATCTGGCATCATAATCAATAAATGGCAATTTGTATGACAAAATGTCAAAATGAAATTGAAACAAACATCTCAAAATGTAAACGTCACTTAGAACTTACTTAGAAAATCAAAATTCAACAGACTTCCAAGTCAAGTGTTGCTAAGTTTGGAGTAATCAGTAACATACAATGTTCATTTAACAGAACTCAAAGTGACAGCTCTCAAGTCAAGTCTATGCTAAGTATCAGTAATGTGCCCTTAATGGTCAGTTGGTCTTACTTATGACTATCAATAGAAATTTTACGCGTCCAACGCTTTTATTTAATTGCCTGATAAACGCCCTAGATTTATGAGGAATGTGATGACTAGTACCTATGACCTACCTAATTATTTTCTAGCTTTTAGTATTATTATTACTTCATGTAAGTATTGTTTTCAATAAAACCGTTTAACTTGAAATTTTTTTTTTTAATTATTTTTTTTCAAGTTTTTAGTCTTTATTTAATTGTCCATTATTTCTCATTCCATTTAGTTCATATAGTGACTCATTATTACAAGGGCTCTTTCCTTTCTAAGTCCTCATACATAATCCTTCCAAAGACTTTACTCAACTCTGCACCACGTATGCTTGTCTCTCCTCGAACTCCAAAATATTTTGATGTCACTTCTACCGGACTGTATGTAATATTTATTCCAAATATGAGCCAAATCGGACCACAAATACGATTTTTTGAATATATCGATCATTGCGCCACCTAGCGGCGATTTTTTTATATGTCGCTTTTATTCGTGTATGTATTATGTGTTCCAAATATGAGCTAAATCGGACCACAAATATGATTTTTGTGAATATCTCGATCTTGCGACACCTAGCGGCGAATTATTTTATAGGCCGCTTTCTATTCTTGTATGTATTATGTGTTCCAAATATGAGCCAAGTCGGACCACAAATACGATTTTTGTGAATATCTCGATCCTTGCGCCACCTAGCGGCGATTTTTTTCTTATTATTGCATTGTCACCGGATTCTGAACTATATTCCAAGTTTCAAGCTTGTAGCTTATCGGGAAGTTACTTAAGTTTCAATTACAAAATTCGTGCCGGTGTTATTATTTTCTCTCTCTTATATGCTTCTTGTGTAAGAGGCGTTCTTTCAAGTCTATGTACCAAACGCCTTAATGCTGCATTTTTATGTTGTTGGGAGTGATTTGAGGTATTATGTATTATTGTGTCGGTGGCCGTTGGCTTTCTATATATGGCGTAGTTACATCTTTTGGCAACTTTATGTTTATAATATTTACCGTGAGGTCTAGATAGTTGATTCTTCTGTCTTTTTCGGTTCCATTGTGAATATTCGTACGCGGTCGAAACATTAATGCAGTCGCACTTACTATCTATCCATTTAAGATTGGCAGAACAACTACCTACGACTGCATAAATGGAATGTTTCGACCGCAAAAAGTCGATCAGGAACTGCAAAAAAAAAATACAGGTCGCTGAACCGGAAATTTGATAAGCGGGCGGGACGACGAGAGTATAACCAAAATCAACAAACTCACCAGTTTCATGACAAATTCGTTAACCTCAAAACATTATTAAGAAGCACAACTTCTCGAAAAGGACCTGAAAGACAATATCATGGACCAAAATAAAATAAGAAAAACGGAGCAGGCGATTGTATATGCGGATATCGCAATATCATTGCTACCACAGGAGGAACAGGAGCACGCAAGACATATGTGCAGGGAAATAATAAAAAAGGAAGTGAAAGAAAAGGAATGACAAAAAGCTAATTCAGAAGAGAAAACAATAAAGAATCTACAGCTTAAACTAAGGAAAAAAAATATTGTCACAACGAAAGCGGATAAAGGAAACACCACTTTGCTAATCGAAAAAGAGGAATATATATATAACCATAATCGAAGAATTCATATGTAGAGGAAATGAAATGTCGTAGAATAAGAGAGGATTCCACGGATGAATACCAGAAAAAAATCAAAGTTGCTATAAAAAATGCAACAAATAAGTAGATTTTAACATGGCACATAGATTGCTCCAAATTAACCCTTCGGCTCCTCCACTGATTGCGCTACCAAAAATCCACAAGCCACAAGGCCACATGTTAAAAGCTGTCCAAATATTTAAAAACGATATTCAAAGATACTCTGGAGCTAAGGAACAAATATACAATAGCTAACACAACAGAACTAATAGAGAAACTTGGGAGCGTAGAGCCAACAAAGAACAGCAAATATGTATCTTTTGGCATAAAAGATTTATACCCATTAATACCACTATCGGAAACTTTGGACGTAGTTCGATTAGATTAGATTTATTCATTTTCTTTCAATAAATTTTTTACCTATATGTATACAATAGGAACTTAACTTAAAAAATTAGTAATAAATGAAAGAAAAGTATGCCATTCAGTAAAATGGTATGCAATTTTAGTGTTGAATGCCGTCACGAATTAAGATTAATAAACATGTACGATATGTGTGGGGTGAAGATAGAGATAATCCATAAGTTCAATGAGTTAAATAATGAAAATAATAAAACATTAAAAATAAAAATTTTGGTTTCAGTTCACTAAGTGACAGGTTTCAGCAAAGTTTTGATGTCGTCGTGTGACAGCTCTAATAAAAATGTCGCAGGTATCTTATTGAAGACTTTACAAGAAACGATAGTAAAGAAGTTATTAAAATAAGTAGTACGAGAAGTGGGAACAACAACAAGTCCCAGTGAGTTTTGCCTCAAATAATAATTATCAGAGACGAGGCTGTGTAAATACCCACAGGGAATAAAAAATATTTTTAACGTTTTATAATAGTACATGTGTTTTACCGGAAGAATTTTCAACTCCCCGAATAAGTCCATGCTGTGGTGAAAACGGTTAACGTTGCATATCTTCCTTATCAAAAATTTTTGAGTAATAAGAAGTTGCTGGACATTATTGTGGAATGGGAAACCCCACATCAGCAATTCTTATGGAAGTGTTCATGCAAAATCTGGAAGAATGGTACATACAGGAGCTGAAGTCCAAATTAGGCGTGCCACTTTATGCTAGATACGTGGATAACATAATATGCGTTTTAACTACTAATAACGAAGAGCTTGTACTGGAGTACCTCAACAAGCAGCAGGGGAATATAAAATTCACAATGGAAACCGAAAAAGACGGAGGAATCAACTATCTAGACCTCACGATAAATATTGATAAAGATTACAAAAGCATACATTTTGACAATACCTACTCATGTACTTACTAACTATAAATACAAGACAAACGACAAAAACAGATCACAACGAAAATCGACACTGATGATGGCGCTACGACAAATTTGACAAAGGATTGCGGAAAATCGTTCCAATATACATCAAAGTTAATATACTCTGTGTGCAAAGCACACACCATGAGCTCAGTAAGAATTGGGATGAGCCTCTCCAAACCATTCGAAACGAAACGAGGTTTCAGAGAGGGTGACCCCCTATTATACGATTTCTGTCATTTAATGCTAGAGAAAATTATACTAGCTGCAGAACTGAACCGATCAGGAACAGTATTCAATAAAAGCGTGCATTTACTGGAAATGGAAAATTTGGGTTTGATGGTGAATGACGACAAAACGAAGTTCCTACTGTCATAGGGCAAAGAGTCTACGCATTAGCGCCTTGGCAACTAAGTCACTGTTGGTAGCCATAATTTCGAAATAGTAAAATACTTTGTTCGTTTATTTAGGAGCCAACATTAACACAAACAACAAAATCAGCTCTGAAATCCAGCGAAGTATCACTCTTACCAAGAAATGCTGCTTTGGACTAGGCACGTAAATCATGCTCTATCAGTCACTTATTGTACCCGTCCTGCTGTATGGTGCAGAAGCATTGATCATGACAGCATCAGATGAAGCGGCTCTAGGAGTGTTCGAGAGAAAAGTTCTTTGAAAGGTTTTCGTACCTCTAGGCGGTTTCGAAGGCGAGTACCGAAGAAGATGTAATGATGAGATGTTCGGGCTTTACGCAGCCATCAACAAAGTCCAGCGAATTAAAATGTAGCGGCTTCGCTGGATAGGTCATGTTACGCGAATGAAGTCAAGCGCCAATTAAATAAGTAGGTATGTATATAGAAAGGATTACTTGAGGAAAATCTAAAAGCAATTCTGATTCCAACAAGAATTGAATTTTAAAGATTAATTTAGGTTTAATTGGTGTTTTTAATGATTTCATATACAGTCACAAAATTTTGTCGACGATAAATTGTCAAATTGGAATATCTCAGCCAAATTTCGATGGATTTATTATATGCGCAAGTTTTTGAAAGCAAAATTATGTATGACTTCTTAGTTAATAATCTTTTGATAATCAAAGGAGTAAAGAAAACTGTTACTCAAAATGAAAAAGTTAAAGTTTTTGGTTAATTTTGTACTATTTCTCAGATATGTATTTCAGTCTAGAGCTCAATTTGATTCGATTATTTGGAGAATCGATTTTTTCGATTCGATTATCAAAAAAAATCGATTTCATCGATTAAATCGAGCTGAAAATAGTTGATTGCTGCTCAATGGTTTACCAAGGTTGTGCAGCTAAAAAAGCTCCCCAGTTTCTTTCTCATTTCATTGACTGAGGTTCTTTGGCAAAATCAAGGAGTACCACAGGGTTATTGAATTGCTCCTCCCATCGGAGTGAGATTGACAGTGTATTCGATACCTAAATATCATGCTTTCTTTGTTTTTTCCAGATATTAAAATTTTGTGCGCAGACATTTCCTCAGTTAGTTCTGCCTTCTCTGCAATGTTAGCTTAGAAATCACAAGGAGAACAACTTTCGGCTATAACCCTCTATTAATCTCTCATCATAGCTGCGGTATCGAGAGTCGATGGCATGACCCTTTTCAAGAGAAAAGTCATTCCGATGAATTATGGTCATCTCCGTCGAACCGGCCCATAAGTCTTGTTATGGGAATTCATGAAAGGTTCGGCACAGCAAGTGTTCCTATCGACATCCGTATTTGGAAACAGACGAAGCGGAAGACCTCCGGTAAGAAAAATTGATCTCGCAATTGGTGTCAGTTATGTTGAAGCCGGAATAGCTAGGCTGACTTGCGCAACAGCAATGCCAAAATCTCCTAGGCGGAAAAGCGCCAATTGTTGGTGATGATAACATTTCTTCATATTGCTCCTTTTGCTCAGAGGCACGATCATAATGGCGTATATTCATAGTTTATTGTTTTTAATAAAGTCGATCTCTTTTAAAATTTAAACACTATTTTATTTGGTCTTTGAATACGCGCCAATAAAGCTAAATTTATGAAAAATTACAAACAAGTCAAGCTAAATAAAACCGTTTAAAAATATATTTTCTGCACGTTTTTATCAATAAATATGAAATAGGTACAGTTGCTGAAAGATGATCAAAACTTCGAAGGCTAAAAGAATCGAACGTTTCTAAAAAGAAAATCGATTCTTCATTTCTTAAAAAAGATATATTGTATTGATTAAAAATCAAATCGAAATCCAACTCTATTGCAGTCAACAACACTAAAATGTGTACATCGTTAGAAGCAAACAAATTTTCTTTAATTTATTGACAAAAAAAAAAACAAGTAAGGACGGGACTGTCTTCGGCTGTGCCGAAGACTTCATACCTTTCATGAATGGTGCTGAACAATAATCTTATCCCGTTCGTAATCTCCAAATAATCGGATGTATAAGATAAGAAATATATAGTGAACAGATGTACATACCGAAGCGATTTTTAAGATAATGTAACGAATCTACTGCAAATCCTCTTATTTCCAATCTTCTACTAAGTTCCAATCACTAAACTGTTGAATAAATAACTCCAATATTTAATAATGCACAATGGCCTTTATTAAAGTACTTCACAATAACACTCATACTGATTTTTAAAATAATACTGCCATTGCTCGCTAGATAGCGTCTTAATCGAAACTGAATTCCAGCGCCTCTACATTTGCTGCCTTATATACTCTCTGATTTCAACGTTCGCATCTTCTAGGCGCTTCCAGAATCTACTAGTAACCATCAGCTCTCAAACTTCTCAGCTGTAACTACAAATGCACGATTTTATAGCTTTTCTCATTGCATACTTTCAGGAGTATCTCAGATATATGCATGTGTTTGTGCATTGACTCTCCGCTGCTCGTATACGTACATGGTACATATGTGTAGACGCCATTATTGTTTCGTTTATGTAGATACATAATGATTGATCTATGGATGTGCATGATATCACTGTTTAGCATCGGCTTAGAGATAGCAGCACCCCTTAGCTTTGCTAATATTCGTAACACTGCCCTCCACCTAAGTCTGATCGTCCCGATTAGACAAATCTGCCGATCTAGACGTATGCGGTATGGTACTTGTCAACTACTTTCTTTAAGTGCTCCTCCAATGTTCTATTGAATCGTTCTACCATACCATCGGATTGAGGATGCAATGCAGTTGTCCGTGTTTTTCGAATGCCCAGTGATTTACACATTTCCTGGAACACAGCTAATTCGAAATTCCTGCCTTGGTCAGAATGAAACTCCATTGGTACACCATACCTTGCAACCCAATTGTTTATAAACACTTCGACTACCGTTTCCGCTTCTTGATTTGGGATTGGGTATACCTCTGGCCATTTGCTGAAAATATCCATAACTACCAGTACATATTTGTTTCCGCCGTTGCTAGTAGGAAATGGACCGGCGACATCCATAGCGATCCTTTCAAATGGCGCACCTGAGTTATATTGCTTCATCTGGCCATGACTTCGGGTTCTGGGTCCTTTCGCTCTGCTGCAAACCTCGCAGTTCGCAATCCACTCAGTGACCGACTGACGGCAACCAACTCAATAGAATCTCTGTTGTGTTCCACTGTGCCCAATATGACTTCGCAATGGGACTCTCTGCTGACATCTCTTCTCTGTTTGGTCTTTCGTTTCGTTCGAGCCCATGCATAACACGTAACAGATCTGTATCTTCTAGCTGACACTTTCTTAGCTGTTCCTTGTCCCATTCATCTGTACATGTTATAGTCATTAGCCGGACATCTATAATGTCTTCTTTAGCCTCGGCTTTTGAACAGTGCTTGCATTCCAAACTAAATGGTCTTCGTGACATTGCATCGGCATTTCCATGGGTACTACCTTTTCGATGCTCAATGGAAAAGTCATAACTTTGTAGTCGCTCGATCCACCGTGCCAATTGTCCTTCCGGATTACGGAACTGCAGAAGCCATTTTAAAGCTGCGTGATCTATCCTGACACGGAATCGCTGGCCGTACAGGTATTTGTGAAAATGTTTAATGCACTCTACCAATGCCAACAGCTCTCTCCGCGTAACGCAGTAGTTCCTCTCTGGTTTTCCAATCGAACGGCTGTAATATGCAACTACCTTCTCCTGTCCATCGACCAGTTGTGATAAAACACTTCCTATAACATATCCGCTCGCATCCCTCGCGAAGGGCAGACATCTTGCCGCGATGCGAGGGCTTAGTCGCTGACCACGGGACTATGCCACCCAGTAGGATGCAGGTTCACATGGATCTCCATGGCTGCGGTGGCCTAGTCCTGGGGTGAGCGATGACCAAGATCTGTCCCCTCCCAATCCAGGGTGTTATGCGGCACCGTGCCCATTGGATGGTTTGCAGCCGGGAGGTTAATCTGGCTGTATTTGTACGGAGCCTCTCTGACACCGGGCCGCCTCAGAGAGTAAAAATGGTCTTACCGCGGTAAGGGGCTCTGCCGCGGCGGACGACACTTTTCCCCCTTTCAATAAGGTGACCCTAAGCTGGCCTCGTCTAGCAAGGGGTCGTACGAACAAGAAGGGAGAAGGACAACAGCATTGGCATCCATACGCCCTACTGAACGAGGGAGGGCTACCAATGCTACCAACGCTAAAGTGAAGAGCGACTTGGTGGGGGGCGGCAATAGTATGGCGGCGAAGGGAGTTGCGCTGGTAACGGCGAACCCTGACGCGCCTGCTGTTGTCGGACACCGACCAAGCGCCGGAACGGCAACCTTTTTTCCCACGGCTGTGGCAGGGGTCTCTGGACCTGGCCACTCCGAGCCAAGGGAAAACGGGGCCGCAACAGCTACTTTAACCGGGGGAGCGACTGCGTTGGAAACGACGGGTCGGCTCCCCATGGACGACAAGAGGGCAACCTCAGTCAACACCGTCTTAGGTGATCGGACGGGGGCAAGCACCAGTATGGCGGCGAAGGTAGTTGCGCTGGCAACGGCGAACACTGACGCACCTGCTGATGCTGGGCGCCCGTCTGACGCCGGTATGGCGACTGTTCTCCCCACGGCTGTGACAGGGGTCCCACGATCTGGTCACACTGAGCCAAAGGAGAAAGGAGCCATAATGAAGACATCATCCGGGGGTACGACCGCGAGGGCAACTACGGGTCGGACCCCTTCTCAAGAAGATTCCCACAAGGGATCGTTCCACAGGAACAAAAGAAGGGCTGCAAAAGTCCTGTCAAGGTATGAGGGTGTTCCGCTGGAAACGCTGTCAGAGAACGCCAGGAATTCGGTGGAAAGGGCGCGAGCTCTACTGCCGAATTTTCGGGGTTCTCTGCCAACAAGCGCAACCCCATATAAACGTCAAAGGTCCGATGAGGATATCAAACCACCGCCGAAAAGGCACCAGAATCACCCCGCGGTAGCCAAACCCAGCTTTGCCGAGGTAGCCAAGGGCCGGATCCTTATAGGAATCCTGGACCGAGGGAATGACCGTGGTGCAATCCCTAAAGACCAGTGGCCGTACGTCCGGAATGAAATCGGCAACGCCGTTCTCGACGTACTGATGGAGTCTCCGGGTAGTCCGCCGCGAGGTTCTGATGCAGGATGGTACCAGGGCCAAATCAAGGTACTCGCTTGCGAGGACGCAAGGTCTGTTGCGCTGTACAAGGCAGCAGCCGCAAAGCTGGGACAAGTCTATCCCGGGGCGATTATCGAGGTCGTTGACTGGAAGGACATTCCGGCTCGGCCAAGGGCCAGGGCATGGGTTCCAGCGGTTCCAGCAGAACCTGAGAGAATTCTCAGGATGCTGCAACTGATGAACCCGGCTCTCCCAACGCAGGACTGGAGTGTCATCCAAGTCGAGGACGCTGAAGGACCTAGGAGACAGGTCGTGTTAGCCCTGAATAAGGAAGCTCTCGAGCCCCTTAGACGGAGCAAAGGAAGAGTGTTTTACGGCCTCGGGGAGGTCGTAATTCACGTATACCGTGGGGACGCACAGCGCGCATCCCTTTCGAGTGCCTCTTTGGACACGGACATTGAGGCACCCGAAGTGGAAGCGGAAATCTCCGACGCCGAAAGCCTGGTTTCCGCCACGTCAAATTGCGCAGGGGCTCTGGGCAATTTGTCGATGGAGGATGCTCTGCTGGATAGCGACGGAGAGGATCCCAACATCACGGTGATGGAGGCAGGGGAGTCTGAGCAAGCTCATGCTGAGGTTGCTCCAGATAAACCTGCACAAAAGTAAGGCAGCCTCGGCTGCTCTCATCAGTCGCCTTTCTAAAGGCGACGTCGAAGTGGTCCTTATCCAAGAACCCTGGGTGAACAACTCAAGGATTTGCGGATTGGGGGCCACTGGGTTTAAGCTCATCCGAGCTGCAGATGAAGGTAAAGTGAGAACATGCATTTTAGTAAAGTCTGAGCTAAATATCTTTCTCTTGCCTAATTATAGCAATGGTGACGTCACAGCGGCCAGTTTGTCAAGCGGAGGCACCCAATTAACGCTAGCCTCTGTTTATATGCCGTACGACGCAGAGGAACCTCCTCCACAAAAGACGGTAAAGGATCTGGTGGCCGACTCAAGCCATCTGTTAATTGGGACAGACGCAAACGCCCACCACGTGCAGTGGGGTAGTTCCGACATAAACACTCGGGGTGAGTCACTTTTTGAGTACCTTTTAACAACTAACCTTGTAGTTTGCAATGTAGGTAATGAACCAACTTTTATTACTAAAAACCGTAGAGAGGTTATTGACCTCACTATTTGTAGCGAAAGCGTTTATGGGTGGGTTAAAAAATGGCGTGTTCTTGAGGAACATTCCTTTTCAGACCACCGCTATATTGAAGTAATGTTAGAGTTCTTCGTCGATCAGCCCATTGCGAGACGTAACCCACGTAATACAAACTGGGAACTACATAATGAGCTGTTAGCAAGAGAACTACCAGAACTGCCCCCACAAAGCCTCTCATCAACGATGGAGCTAGAGGGTCTGGTACAAACCTTCACATCGGCTTTCTCAAAAGCCTTAGAACAGGCCTGTCCATTGCCAAAACCGCGCGGTAAGCGTAAACCTCACTGGTGGTCCCATGATCTGGACCTACTTCGTAAATCCTTTAGAGAACAGTTTAACAAAGCCAAATTCCTTGATAACGGGTCACAATGGCTAGAATACAAGGACAAACTAAGAACTTACAAAAAAGTCCTGAGACAAGCGAAGAGAACTTCATGGAGAAACTTCTGCACTGGAGTCGAAAGTGTCGTGGACACATCCAGGCTACGGTGCGTGCTTTCTAAGACGCAAACAGCTATTAGCTTTCTGCGGAGACCGAATGGTACCTGGACCAGCACAGAAGGGGAAACTCTAGAGCTGCTCCTGGACACACATTTCCCGGGAAATATGACAAACGCACCGGATGTACCTGCAGCAAACCAAGCTGTGAATATACCCATCACTGAGGAGAGAGTGAGGAGGGCAGTCAAAAGTTTTAAACCTTTTAAGGCTGCTGGACCAGACGGGATTGTACCCGCTCAACTTATCTACTCCTTAGAGGTATCAGCCAACTGGCTGCGGCACATATATACCGCTTGTTTGGCTATGAACTATATTCCGTGTGCATGGAGGAGCGCCACGGTCATATTCATTCCTAAGGCAGGCAAAGCCTCTCATTACGAGCCGAAGGACTATAGACCTATCAGTCTTTCATCCTTCGTACTCAAGACCCTAGAGAGAATAGTTAGCGATTTTCTCACTACAAGCATTGATAGGAATCTCATTTCGGACTATCAACACGCGTACACCAAAGGTAAATCTACGGAGACTGCGCTACACAGCCTAGTCTCTACTATAGAAACATCCTTGTTCGAAAAGGATTATTGTCTTGTGGCCTTCCTAGACATTGAAGGAGCATTCAACAACATAAGTCCAGACGCCGTTAACATTGCTTTAACTGATCTGGACGTAAATAGACCCCTAGTGGGACTAATTGATCAACTGCTCAGGGGAAGGAAAGTGCTCTCCTCACTGGGGAAGGTTGAGGTAACACGATTTGTCGCAAGGGGCACGCCCCAGGGTGGTGTCCTTTCCCCCTTACTATGGAACCTAACGGTAAACTCGCTATTAAGAGATACTAGTTGGGGGAGCGGGAAGGTCGTGGCATATGCTGATGACCTAGCGATTATCTACAGAGGCAAGTTTCCTCAAACTTTGTGCGACTTGATGCAGGTAGCATTGCGAGAGGTTTCCTTGTGGGCTTCCCGATGTGGACTCAGCGTCAACTCCGATAAAGTAGAGCTTGTCTTATATACCAAACGATACAAAATACCATCGTTGAACCTACCTGAACTAAATGGGGTGCGCCTAAGCCTGGCAGATAAAGCCAAATTTTTAGGCGTAGTTTTAGACAAAAAGCTGAACTGGAAGGACAACGTTATCCAGCGACAAAAGAAAGCGTACATTGCATTATATACGTGTAAAAGAGCCATTGGCAAAAAATGGGGACTCACCCCCAACATATGCAGATGGATTTATACCGCGATTATCAGACCCATACTGCTGTATGGGGTAGTCGTATGGTGGCCAGCCTTGAGCAAGGCGTCAAACCTAAACTTGTTGGGTAAAGTCCACAGATCCAGCATGATAAGCATAAGCGGGGCTCTAAGAACAACGCCTAGCGAAGCTCTTCAGGTCATTCTTGACATCTTTCCACTGGATCTGGCTGGTCATCGAGCAGCGGTAACGTCAGCCCTGCGTCTAAGGGAGTTGTCGTGCTGGAACAACAGTACCACAGGACACTCAAGTATACTAAACAAATACAGTTTTCTCCCTCCTAGCACGGATCGCTGTGCGACCACAACAGTTGCGGAAACCAACTTTAAGATAAACATACCCAGCAGGGATGACTGGACGGAGTCGGACAAGTGCCTTGCTATGGGCAACAGCATTTCCATATACACGGACGGCTCCAAGCTAAACGGGAGAGTTGGGGGTGGAGTATACTCAAGGGACCTTGACCTCCAGCTCTCATTCAGACTACCCGACCACTGCAGTGTATTCCAGGCAGAAGTTGCAGCCATAATGGAAGCCGCAGCTAGGATAGGGACATACATTGTCGGCAAAGAAATTTTTATCTTCAGCGACAGCCAAGCTGCCATAAAATCTCTGGGCTCCCACTCGTTCAATTCTGAACTAGCACTAAACTGTCGCCGATCTCTTCAAGAGATGGCTCAACAGAACCGTGTACACCTCACATGGGTCCCTGGACATAGGGATATCGAGGGAAACTGTATTGCAGATGAACTCGCTAGGCAGGGTACAACCAAGCAGGTTCTTCCTGGACAAGAACGCTTAGGTATGCCCCTGTCCACATGCAAGCTAATGCTAAAAGAGCACATCTACCGTCAAGCCGACGAAAGATGGCTACAAACACCGGGATGTCGAACGTCGAAAGAAACCTGGCCTAAATGGGATCCTAAAAGGTCCCGTCACGTTTACAACCTAAGAAGGGATACAATTTCCACACTTGTAGGGGCACTAACGGGTCATTGCCTCATAGGTAGGCATGCAGAAAGGCTAGGAGCGCCTTATCGTCGTTGCTGTAGGAGTTGTAAAGAAGATGAGGAGGAGGAAACGGTGGTTCACCTCATTTGCAACTGCCCAGCGCTAAGCGGAGCACGGCAGCGCTTTCTGGGAGCTCCATTTCTTGATACTATGAGTCAGGTTGTGGAGCATGACGTCAAGGACCTGGTAGATTTCATCAGGTCCTCAAAATGGTTCGAAGAGGAGAGGTAACGGTGTTTTTCGTGGTATCACAACGGGCCTAGTACTACTGGCCTAAGTGTGCCCTCGGGCAGCCACCCCAACCTAACCTAACCTATCCGCTCGCATCTGTATCTAGAATAAACGTTGCTCCTGGAATCGGATATGCCAACATTGGGGCAGTGCACAAACGCTCTTTTAATTTTTTGTAAAGCTACTTCTTGCTCCTTCTTCCATTCAAAAGCTTTATTTTTCCATGTTAGCTCGTGGAGACTATGAGCTACGCTGGCAAAATTTGGTACAAATCGGCGGTAACATGCACAGCCCAAGAAACTTCTCAATTCATGCAGATTCTGTGGTCTTGGCGAATCCTTTACTGCCTCTATATTTTCATTCGCTGTACGGATACCTTCTGTCGTTACCTTTTGACCCTTAATTTACTTTCTTTTTAAACAGCGCACACTTTTTGGGACTTAACTTCAGACCAGCGCCAGCTATTCTCTGGAAAACTTCATCTAAGTTTTTAAGATGTTCATCAAAGCTCTTGCCCAATACAATGATGTCGTCCAGGTACATCAAGCATGTTTTCCAATGTAGTCCTTTCAATACCTGATCCATGAGTCTCTCGAAAGTAGCTGGTCCATTACATAGTCCAAAGGGCATTACTGCAAATTGCCAAAGACCATCTCCGACGCTGAAGACTGTTTTCTCTTTGTCTTCCTCCTTCACTACCACTTGCCAGTAGCCGCCTTTCAAGTCCAGTGTGGAAAACCATTTCGTACGAGAGAGCGAGTCCAGAGTGTCGTCAATTCTTGGCAATGGGTAGCTATCCTTTTTCGTAACGTCTTTCAACTTCCGGTAGTCCACGCCAAACCTCATTTTTCCATCCTCCTTCTTTACAAGTACTACCTGTGAGCTCCAGGGACTAGTTGATGGTTCGATGACGCCGCTGTCGCTCATTTCTTGTATAATTTGACTCACAACTTCTCGCTTCGCCAGTGGAACACTACGTGGAGCTTGACGTATCGGCCTCGCGTCTCCAGTGTCAATTTGATGTTTCACAGCATTGGTGCGGCCTGGTTTGGAACCCAGATGACTGCTTCTGATTTTGGTGGTATTTGCTGACTTTCTTTCACCAGCACTCGTTTACTGCTGTAGCCTCTCTCGTAGCCGAAATTAAGCGGCACATCCATGTTCTTATATCGCATCGTCTTGCTTTGCATATCGATTTTGATGCCTTGGTTGATTAAGAAGTCCACTCCAATTATGATTTCATCAACAATACCTGCCACTATAAAATTGTGTAATACCGTGACGTTCCCAATTGCTACTTCATATTCTACTTCTCCAATTACCTGGGTGTCCTCTCCCGTGGCTGTACGTAATCTTGCTCCAAGCAATGGTCTTATCTTCTTGTTGACTAAATCTGATCGAATGATGGAATGGGATGCACCCGTAAATACAGTCAGTAACCGTCCCTTTGCATCCACATGTCCTCCGACAGTAAGATTGCTTGACCTTCTCCCAATTTGCGAGATAGAGATTATGGGGCATTCAATTGAGGGAGCCAGCTGTCGCCCCTTGCGGCTGACTCTCTTTAGTTTATCGATTGAGTGGACTTGGAGATTTGCTCATCTCCTTCAGCTCTGCGTTTACGACCACTCAGATTGTTGGAACTGTTAGGGTTGGTGTTGCAATAACGCGCAATGTGCCCTGGCTTTCCACACTTAAAACATTTGACTGCATCATTATTCTTCTGCTGCGTACCCTTCAATGCTTTCAAAATTGGGTCTGCCCACCCTGGTCTTTCTACTTCCACACGATGAGCCTTATATG